>NC_030441.2:4427500-4510000 GCF_001660625.3 Ictalurus punctatus
TACCATTTGCTGAAGATGCTAGCTTCTAAACATCCATAGGCAGAGAAACACTTATAGATGTGGAGTGTGGTTAGGTTGTGACCTCCTCTTGTTCTGATTGGTCAGAATCTTGTGGTTAATTACATAACAAACACTCTTAAGCAAGGATTTAATATCACTCTATGATTATGACATTAATTATCTATTTAATTTATTCCATCCATCCAATGCATTCATCCATCCATCTCTCCATATACATCTATCCATCTCACTCCTGCATCTCTCAATGCATCCATTTCTCCAACCATCACCTCTATACATCCATCCATGGCTCTCCATAAAAGATCTCCATCTCTCATAGCATCCATATCTCCATGTATCTGTCCATTCTTTCAGCCATGCATCATCCATCCATCCATCCATCAATCCATTTCACCTGATGAAAATAAGGTGAATGTAATCCATAGCCTGTTTAAAGTGAGTTAATGTTTGTCTGCTATAACAATAAAAAACCAATGAATGTATAGAAACAGCAGGTTGTTTTATTACTTAGCAATATTTCACACCGTCTGTTTACATTTTGGAGCAATACAACTGTCATTTTAAAGTAATCCATGAGAGTACGTGTGTGTGTGTGTGTGTGTGTGTACGTGTTTGTGTGTGTGTAATTGCAGGAAACTGGACTGCCACAATGGACAACTTAAACCTAAAAAAAGAGACACAGATCTCTGCAGTGATTTTCAGACAGGTAGTTATTTCCATGCCGGCTACAGTACACAACTATTGTACCGTCTAGTACAATGACAAGCCTTCATTGAGATGGAGGAGCACTGCGTGCGTGTGTGTGTGTGTGTGTGTGTGTAGCAAGAGATAGACAATAGTGTGTGTGACTTTCCATTCATACCATTTGCTGAAGATGCTAACTTCTAAACCTCCACATGCAGAGAAACACTTACAGATGCAGGGTGTGGTTAGGTCGTGACTTTCTCTCACACCGATTGATCAGAATGATGTGGTTAATTACTCAACAAACACTCTTAAGCAAGGATTTAATATGACTATATGATTATGAAATTAATTATCAATTTAGTGTGCAAAGCCCAAGGACAACAAACACACAATTAATAAATAAAATCACACTTTGCAAACTTAGCCTAAAAAGTCTAGTAAAGCATTCATATCTCTCTCTGCCTCTCTTCATCCCTCCATCCACTTATTTCATCATTCTTCCATGGATGTCTATCAATTTGGAGATATAATAATATCAGTTAATTATATCATTATAATATCCATCCATCTCTCCATTCCACCCCTCTATGTCTCAATGTATCCATCTCTCTGTCCATCCATCCATTTATCTCTCCATACATACATATATCTGTCCATCTCACTCCTGCATCTCTCAATGCATCCATTTCTCCAACTATCACCTCTATACATCCATCCATGACTCTCCATAATGGATCTCTCCATCTCTCATAGCATCCATATCTCCATGTATCTGTCCATCCTTTCAGCCATGCATCATCCATCCATCCATCCATCCATTTCAGCTGATGAACATAAACTGAATGTAATCCACAGTCTGTTAAAACTGAGTTAATATTTGTCTGCTATAACAATAAAAAAGTAATGAATGTACAAAAAACGCAGGTTGTTTTATTACTTAGCCATATTTCACACCATCTGTTTACATTTTAGAGCAACACAACTGTCATTTTAAAGTAATCCATGACAGTAGGTGTGTGTGTGTGCGTGTTTGGGTGTGTAAATGCAGGAAAGAGGACTGCCAAATGGACAACTTAAACCGAGAAAAAGAGACACCGATCTCTGCAAGGATTTTCAGACAGGTAGTTATTTACATGATGGCTACAGTACACAACTATTGTAGCGTCTATTCAAGCCTTCATTGAGATGGGGGAGCAGTGTGTGTGTGTGTGTGTGTGTGTGTGTGTGTGTGTGTGAGTGTGGCAGATACGCAAGTTAGACATGCCAGAAATGTTTCTCAAGATCAGGACAAATAATGTGTTGAGGATTAGCATGTCGCTGGCAGATGTGTGAGTGAAGCTGCGAAACAAAACAAAACAAGCTAAATCAAGAACGAGTTTAGAACACTGACAGGTGTGTAACTACATGCTACATACAACACACACACACAGATACACATTTATACATCATATCATAGAGCCGCAGTACAGATGGCAAACTATAAATGAGCTGCAGCTCTCGTTCGGCACACTGAATCATTCCACGGGTTAAGAACAATTTATTTGGGCTGCATGTTACATTAACATCACTTATCGCATTGTGTGCAGCGCAAAAACTGTAATTAGCAAGAAGGCGGTGTGCTCGTGGGATGTCAATAATGAAGATGAAAATTATTTCAGCCAGCAGATGCGTGTTTGTGATTACACGCGAAACCCTAAACACAAGGGTAACCAACGGTGAAGAAACAATTTCACATTTATCACAATATGCAATTAGATATCGATTTCTGAAAAGTAATTAAACAGCAGTGTGTGTGCCTTTCAGCTCTCGGCCTTTTTAAGGAAACACTGGAGTTTAATAAAACTCAGTTGACATTATACATTACACCACAATAAAGCCACAAAGGCTTTAAAAGAAAAAAAAAAACATACTGAATGACTTCCAAATTAATCTTCAGAAATTCAGTGGTGCTGGATTTATTTTCTAATGTTTTTTTTTGTTTGTTTTTTCAAATTTAAACACCTATCATCAACATGTTGGGCTAAATGTTTTCTAGAGTACCCACAATGCCATTTGACCACCTCATTATAGTGCTACAGTGAGATTTCGCCTTTACTTCATTTCTGTCTACAGACAGCAATGCAGCAGCCCTTTAGTCCTTCAGTCTTTGCTGAGTTTGATTTAAATTTTATTAGATAATCACTTCTTGCTCCTGTTTGATGCAAATTACACCAAAACATGATTATACTTGCCATATAAACATCTTTTCATCTGAGGTTTTATCTTCAGCTCCCTCTACAAAACCTCAGAGGACATATCTTCATACACCGACATCAAACACTAACAACATCTTCTTCCTGATGAATGAAATGTGGAAGCTGGAAATGGTAATATGTGAGTGAGTACATAATGTTCCCTTTCAACTGAAACTCAACGTTGCCTGAGCTTCACAATGTGAGAAGCACCCCCACGCGTGACCGGTATCTGAACCTTGTGTAACATCATGCCTATTTACAGGCCTGCCGTGATTAGGTGACGTGGCGATTAAGCACATCGCGTGATATAAAAACGGCACCTGTGAACCGTACCGTCAGCCTTATTATCTTCAGCGAGACTGCATGTTGATTGTTTGTGTAAAGCTCACAAAGAGAATCTTAATTTCCTCTATCTTTCAAAAAAAGAAAAATCTCTTACTTTTCTTTAAAAAAAATTATGAACGAGAGAGAATTCAGGAAGTGGGTCATGCCATGCTCCAGTTTCATCATGCGAGGGCAGCCCTCAAGCGGTTTGACTGTGCGCATTGTGAACGCCTTACAGTTAGGCAGCTCTACTCACGGCTTGCTCTCTTCTCAGTGGAAGGGAGCTGGATTTCAGAGCCTCATGGATCTGGGCTGGCCGTTGCCAAATCAGCCAGCCAGATTGGGTCCTGGGGATCTTGAATGGATCTGGAAGAAGACTCTTGCTCTGTCTTCTGGGTCTCTCTGCCAGATTTTGGAGCTTGCGTTGGAACTAATCCTTCCACTATGGAAAGCAAAAAAAAACCTTCTCTGAATGAGAGGAGCCAGAAGGGGGTGCGATTACACCAAAAACAGAGAGCAGCTCTCAAGCATTTAAAGAGCTGCTTGAAGTGATGACTAAGGCAGTTGAAAAACTAAATCTAAACTGGCTGAGGGAAGAGAAAGTGGCTTGTAGCAGGCTGGACAAGCGTTTTCTCCCCAGTGAAAAAAAATCTCCCTCACACTGTAGAAAACACCCCTTTTTTCCAGAAATGCGAGATGAAATGTCACACTTCTGAGGAAAACCATATACTAGCCATATTTATAACCTCACAATGTCAAATTATTTTGTCATCATGGGGAATGAATGGTACAGCTATTTAGCTATGACAAAAGTGGAGGAGGCACTTGCAAGCTATCTCTCTCCATTGACGGCAAGTAATTTAGGGGGGTTGGCTTTGCCATCCAAGCCATGAAAGGCCACCTTGGTGTTGGTGGCCAAGGCCTATGGGGCAGCAGGTCTCGCCTGTGGGTCACTGCATACAATGGCAGTGTTGCAGGCCTACCAAGCAGACCTGCTGAGTGAGCTCGACGTGCGGCGTCTTTCAGTCAGTTCCTTCCTATCGTGTCAAGTTTTCCCGGGCATCGACGAGTGATGCCCGGGCCGGCGCTAGTGCGAGGGAGGCACAGAAGGTGAATGT
This sequence comes from Ictalurus punctatus, assembly GCF_001660625.3. NCBI lineage: Eukaryota > Metazoa > Chordata > Actinopteri > Siluriformes > Ictaluridae > Ictalurus > Ictalurus punctatus. The sequence continues at coordinate 4,431,885 of NC_030441.2, forward strand.
GTACCATACAGTACTACTGTAGGGCCTCTCCTAGCCAAGGCTGTCCCGAGTTTTCAGTGTTTTCTGGTCAGCGAGCTGTCACATGGCAACAGACTGATGCTTCCCCTCTGAAATCTGATGCTTTCCCTCCAACAGAATGTTGAAGAGTTAATGTCACTAAAAGAGCATCTGGCAGCATGGAAACTACTGCCAAATGTGTCTCCATGGATTCTGTCTACCATAGAAAAGGGTTACCGGGTCCAGTTCAGAGCTTGACCACCCTGGTTCAGAAGTGTGCTCATTACAGTAGTCAGCACAGACCAGAGCCTGACGTTAGCACAGGAAGTAAGATCTCTCTTGGACAAAGGTGCCATAGAACATGTACCCCGTTCCCTGAGGGAGGGAGTTTTTCACAGCCATTATTTCCTGGTCAGCAAAAAAGATGAGAGTATGCAGCCAATTTCAGATCTGTGTCATCTGAACTGTACTTTTCAGACATACAGGTTCAAGATGCTGATGCTCAAACTTATTGTTCCACAGATTGGTTTTTGATGACAGATCTAAAAGGCGCATATTTCCACATAGAAATATTGTCCAGTCAAAGGAATTTCCAGTGGTTCACATTTGGAGGCAATGCATACCAATATCAGATTCTTCCCTTCGGGCTAGCTTTATACTCTTGCACCTTCACAAAGTGCATGGATGCCATTCTGGCTCCCTTGTGACTCCAGGGCATTCTTGTACTAAACTACCTGGATGATTGGTTAATTCTAGCATGATCCAGGGAATTGGCAATTCAACACTGAGATGTTGCTCTTGCCCACATAAAGTGCTCGGGGCTCAGGTTGAACCTCAACCAAAGTATTCTTTCTCCAGGGCAGAGGACAACATTTATAGGGGTTACATGGGATTCTACTATGATAAGGGTCAATCCTATCAAAATTGAACACGATAAAGCTGGACCTGGGCATCTCCTCCAGTCTCTATGAGAGACTGTTTAAGGCTTATGGCAGAAGCCTCCAATGTCATACTGTTGGGCATATTGCCCATGAGACCATTTCAGTGGTGGCTGAAAAGTTGGGGGTTTTGTCCAAGGACACAACCTCTGAGAGTAATAAGTGTCACACGGCAGATTTTTAGCCTCTGGTCACACGCTAGGGGTCTCTCCTTATTGCAATATGTTAATGACACATGCCTCCCTCATGGGCAGGGGCATGGTCTTAGACTGCTGTCCAGCTCACTATCTCTTGAGCAGCCCTCATCTGGAGTGGCATATAAATCTGCTAGAGATGTGGCCCATTTTTCTAACACTGACATTCTTTCTTACTCAATTGAGAGGTCATCATGTGTTAGTTGTGGCAGACAAAACAGCAATTGTCTCATATATCAACCACCAAGGAGGGTTACATTCGCACTCCCTTTTCAGGCAAGCACAACTAATTCTTCTCTGGGCAGAAGGAAAGTTATTGTCAGCGAGTTCAATGTACATTCCGGGAAACTGGAAGGTGGAGGCAGACATCCTGTCAAGTCAGGGGCTGAGGCCCAAGGATTGGAGGCTCCATCCACAAGTGGTGGAGTCCATATAGCGGAGTTTCTGACAAGTGGAAGTGGATGTGTTCGCCTCTGATGAAACAACACACTGCCCGCTGTGGTTCACCCTCCCTCTTACTGCACCACTGGGGCTGGAAGCCATGGTGCACATGTGGCCGAAGTCACGTTTGTATGCTTTTCCCCGATCGCTCTGCTCCCACAAGTTCTAGTGAAAGTTTGCCAAGACTGTCTACTTCTGCAGCTAGTAGCACCTTATTGGCCAGCTTGACCATGGGTCTCAGAGATAATATCCCTGCTAGACAGCACTCCTTGGGAGATTCCCATTCGCAGGGATCTATTGTCTCAAGCCAAGGGCTGATTTATTACCCTCAGCCGGAACTATGGAAACTGTGGGTCTGGCCCTATGGGGCACCAGCTCATAGATTCTGGTCTCACAACTGAGGTTGTAGAGACCATGTTGAACACTAGAGCACCATCCATGACAAAATTGTATGCGCTCAATTGGCAACTTTTTGTCTCATGGTGAGAGGAACATCAGCTAGACCCAGTAAACTGTGCAATAGCTATAGTCAAGGAGATCTTACAAGGACATTTCTTAGCAGGGTTGGCTCCTTCTACAATCAGCCACCAATTTTGGCCAGCCATGCCTATATTAATGGAGCCTCTGTGGGGCAACATCCTCTGACATTGAGGTTTATGCGTGGTGTCTGGTGGCTGAGGCCCATCTGCAGACTATGAATACCTTCCTGGGACCTTTCTGTGGTCCTGGAAGGTGTCCCATTTGAGCCCTTAAAGTCAGCCTCAGAGAAGCTTCTGACTCTAAAGGTAGCTCTTCTGCTGGCCCTGACATCTCTCAACCGAGTAGAAGATCTACAAGCTCTCTTTCTTGCCCCTTCCTGCCCTGACTTTGCCCCTGGATTAGCCAAGGCCTTCCTATATCCTAGGCAGGATTAAAATCCTAAAGTGTCTTCTGCCCAGCCGGGAGTGTTGCAGGCTTTCTGCTCTCCTCTGTTCCTCACACCGTAACAAGAGAAATTGCACCTAATGTGTCCTGTAAGGGCTCTCTGTGCTTATGTTCTCCGCTCTGGTCAGTGGATTAAGTCGGAGCAGTTGATGGTTTGCTTTGGCGGTGACAATAGAGGTGATGCTGTATTGAAGCAACGCATCTCTAATTGGATAGTGGAAGCAATCTCTATAGCTTATGAGGCACACGGTCTTGCTACACCTCTGGGCATAAGGGATCATTCCACTAGGAGGGTTGCCTCCTTAAAGGCTTTGTCCAAAGGGGTACCCTTACAGGATGTGTGAGCAGTGGCAGGGTGGTCTACACCGCACACATTCATTCGATATTACAGCCTGGATATACATTCCACCCAGGGTTTGAGTTTCTTGCAGTGACCCTCGGGCTCGGATCTTTTGGACAGGCCATGCCCTCAGTATGAGGGAATGGGTATTCTCGTTCCACAGCTGACAAAACAATGAGTTCCTTCTTAAGATAATAGAGGCTGATGGCACGGGTCACAGCTACTGTTTTTATATCATGTGACGCGCTTAATTGTCACATCACCTGATCACGGCAGGCCTACAAATAGGCATGATGTTACACAAGCTTCATATACCAGTCAAGCACAGAGGCACTTCCCACAGCGATGTCTTATTCCCTTCTCAGGCAACAGGGTTACATGTGTAACCCAGACGCTTTTTGGCATTTTTACACTTGTATAACACAGATTGAAATGATGATCATAGAATGTTCCCAAACAAATAAGAAATAGTGGAACTGTAAATGTGCCTAAGCTTTGCTATGTTAAATCATATTGCAAAACTTATCACTAGAGACTGTTTGAGCCCTCTGATTTGAGTATCAGCTAGCAGTGAATATTTAAAATGTAAAAAAATATATATATTTTTTAACGTGCTATATGTAAATTCCAGTAAAAATACACCTGACACGATGTGAACAACATCAGATACTGAAAACTGAAAAAAAGTAAGAAAAAAATTACATGTGGAAAAAACTACATGGGAAAATAAACACACCATTTAAAAATCAGATGTGAAAATGAAATTAAATGAATCATTAAAAAAAAATCATACAAGGAAATAAATTAATCATTTGAAAAATACATGAGGAAATAACTTAATCTGTTAAAATCATATAGGAAAATAAAATAAAAAAATAAAGAATTAATTATTAAGTAAATTAATAATTTAAATAATCTGTGCTGATATACTGAAATAAATTAATAATTTGAAATGAATCATACGGTGAAATAAATGAGTCAATTAAAAAGAACTGTATGTGGAAATACAGTGCCCTCCACTAATATTGACACCCTTGGTAAATATGTAAAAATTGTCTTTATTGTTTAAGCTTTTGATCTTTTGTTCAAAACATTTACAAAAATACTCTGCTCTTGTGGATGTCAAACAATTGCAAACAAAACACAGGTTTATATATTAAAAAAACTATCTTTGTTAAATATTGGTTTGCAACAATTACTGTCACCCTTTAGTCAATAAGTTGTGCTACCTCTGCCAAGATAACAGCTCTACGTCTTCTCCTATAATGTCTAATGAGGAATCTGAGACCATTCCTCCATACATAATCTCTCCATATCCTTCAAATTTCGAGGTCCATGCTGGTGGACTCTCCTCTTCAGTTCACCCCACAGGTTTTCTATGGGTTTCAAGTGAGGGCCTGGGCTGGCCATGGCAGGACCTTGATTTTGTGGTCAGGAAACCATTTTTGTGTTGATTTTGATGTATGTTCAGGATCAGTCTCCTGCTGTAAGAGGCAACCATGGCTCATTTTAAGCTTTCTGGCAGAGGCGATGCCCAGGTCCTCTGGTAGAAAAACAGCCCCAAAACATCCACCACCATATTAAACCGTGGGCATTACAGTAAGTACTTTTCCATATGGCTACCTCTCTGTGTGCTCCAAAACCATCTCTGGTGCTTACTACAAAAAAGCTCTATTTTGTTTTCATCTGACCATAGAACCTGATCCCATTTGAAGTTTACATTTAAATTTATTCATTTAGCAGACACTTTTATTCAAAGTGACTTACAAATGAGAAGTTCCAGTCATGTCTGGAAAACTGAAGACGCTTGAGTTTGTTTTTGGATAAGAGTAGAAGCTTTTTTTTCTTGAAACCCTCCTAAACATCTTGTGGTGATGTAGGTGACTTCGGATTGTAATTTTGGAGACTTTCGGACCCCAAGATGCAACTAACTTCTGCAATTCTCCAGCTGTGATACTTGGAGATCTTTTGGCCACTCAAACCATCCTGTTTACAGTGCATTGAGACAATATAGACACCCATCCAATTCCAGGTTGATTCATAACATTTCCAGTTGACTGGAACTTCTTAATTATTGTCCTGATAGTGGAAATGGGCATTTTCAATGCTTGTGATATTTTCTTATAGCCACGTCCCATTTAGTGAAGCTCGACAACCTTTTGCCACACATCACAGCTATATTCCTTGGTCTTATCCATTGTGATGAATGACTAAGGGAACTTGGCCTATGTGTTACCTCATATTTATACCCCTGTGAAACAGGACGTCATGGTTGAACAATTTCCTGTTCCTCGTCACCCATGTGTACTAAAAGAATGTAAAATATCAATGGGAATATATATTTATATATACACCTATAATTAACAATGATATATTTTTTATAAACCTGTGTTGTGTCTGCAATTGTTTGACATGAGACATTTAAACAATAAAGACAATTTCTCACAGCCATCTTTGCTCATATTCACCAGGGGTGCCAGTATTAGTGGAGGGCACTGTAAATGAATCATTTCAAAAGAGTCATATGTTGAAACAAATGAATATTTAAAAAAAAAAAAAACACACGAGGAAATAAACAAATCCTTTGAAAATAAATCAATAAATAAATGAATCATGTAAAAATCACATTAAATAAATGAATGCTGTGAAATAAAACACATGAAACAATGAATTGTGAGTAAACACAAAAAAGAAGAAAAAAACATCAAAATAATAATAATAAAAAAACATAAACTGCATGTGAAAACAAATTAATCATGTACAGTACAATTGCATGTGGAAAAAAGTGAATCTGATGAAATAAAGCATGAAAAATAAACTGTGCAAATATGTGCAAACAACGAATGTTAAAAAACACACAAGCACTACATGTGCAAAATGTGTGAAACAGAACATGTGTAGTGTATAAAAGCACATATAATGTTCATGTGACCTTTCTGTAGAAGCAGAAACTTTTTTGTTTTTCCTTTAAAAAGCCTCAATAACTTCTCGAAACTCTCCACATCAAAGTGTTGATGCAAAGCCTGACCTCATTTTTGCTCACTCGGATAAAACCGCCTTTGGAGGCCTCGTCTCCTAACGACTGGCGATCCGGTGTGGATTTGAGACGCAGCCCTTGATTGGCTTGGGGCTCATCTCCGCCGCCTCGTTATCCTCCCTCCTCGCTAGTGCCTTCATAAAGCCGGCAATCGGCCGAGTGCGACTTAGTAGGGCGCAGCCCGAGGGGAAAGCACAAAGAAAGTATGTGGGGGAAACACAACCTTCAGATGGGAACGCAGCCGGCTTTTGGGTGCGTCCTCATTAGCGGAGGAAGACTCAGGCTTTAGCGAGACAAAAAGGTGGACATTTCTCTGAAGAAGTAATAAATAAATAAATAAACAACAAAACTATGAATGTGTAATGGAAGTTGCATGCAGTTGGAGGCGAGATTTTAATGAGGCAGCGAGAGAGAGAGAGAGAGAGAGAGAGAGAGAGAGAGAGAGAGATGTAATGGAGATGAAATACTAAGGACCATGTGAGCAAGGCTTGCAGTATGTGTGTGTGTGTGTGTGAGAGAGAGAGAGACTATTATCGGTAAACATTGTTATCAAAGTTTTTAAAAAGTTTATGTCTGTTATGTTGGTTCACTGCAATATAAAACTCGACATCTCTCTTCTTTCGTGTTGAACTGCCTCGTTTCTTGACTCTCGTGTGTAATTATGATGAATGTCTTTGTTTTGAGAATTACAAACACTGATCTCCATATTAATACAATGCTATTAATCTACAATGCACTCGGCTAGCACAGCACAAACATCGTATGCAGTCGAGAAGCTTGAACGCCCCGGTACTTATTAACGGCATTAACACATCTGCACGCTGAGAGGAACACTGTTTACAAATTACTTAAGAGAAATCGAAAGATAAGAGGAATGCTTTTCTCACTGCACCCCACTCATCAATTCAGTGTGTGTGTGTCTTGCATTTGTCTTGCCCATTAGCTTGTGTCATTTGTAGTTTGTCTGTTGTGGGTGTGCAGAGAGCGCTACTTTTTGTCACTTGTGGGCGTGGCCTGTCTGATGAGAAATGGTCGTAGCCAAATTGCATAGCCAACAGCACACTATATGACTTATTCACACCTTATACAGTGAGGGAAAAAAGTATTTGATCCCCTGCTGATTTTGTACGTTTGCCCACTGACAAAGAAATGATCATTCTATAATTTTAATGGTAGATTTATTTGAACAGTGAGAGACAGAATAACAACAAAAAAATCCAGAAAAATGCATGTCGAAAATGGTATAAATTGATTTGCATTTTAATGAGGGAAATAAGTATTTGACCTCTCTGCAAAACATGACTTAGTGCTTGGTGGCAAAACCCTTGTTGGCAATCACAGATGTCAGGCATTTCTTGTAGGTGGCCACCAGGTTTGCACACATCTCAGGAGGGATTTTGTCCCACTCCTCTTTGCAGATCTTCTCCAAGTCATTAAGGTTTCGAGGCTGACGTTTGGCCACTCGAACCTTCAGCTCCCGCCACAGATTTTCTATGGGATTAAGGTCTGGAGACTGGCTAGGCCACTCCAGGACCTTAATGTGCTTCTTCTTGAGCCACTCCTTTGTTGCCTTGGCCGTGTGTTTTGGGTCATTGTCATGCTGGAATACCCATCCACGACCCATTTTCAATCTCTGGCTGATGGAAGGAGGTCTCACCCAAGATTTGGCCCCGTCCATCGTCCCTTTGATGCGGTGAAGTTGTCCTGTCCCCTTAGCAGAAAAACACCCCCAAAGCATAATGTTTCCACCTCCATGTTTGACGGTGGGGATGGTGTTCTTGGGGTCATAGGCAGCATTCCTCCTCCTCCAAACACGGTGAGTTGAGTTGATGCCAAAGAGCTCCATTTTGGTCTCATCTGACCACAACACTTTCACCCAGTTGTCCCCTGAATCATTCAGATGTTCATTGGCAAACTTCAGACGGGCATGTATATGTGCTTTCTTGAGCAGGGGGACCTTGCGGGCGCTGCAGGATTTCAGTCCTTCACGGCGTAGTGTGTTACCAGTTGTTTTCTTGGTGACTATGGTCCTAGCTACCTTGAGATCATTGACAAGATCCTCCTGTGTAGTTCTGGGCTGATTCCTCACTGTTCTCATGATCGTTGCAACTCGACAAGGTGAGATCTTGCATGGAGCCCCAGGCCGAGGGAGATTGACAGTTCTTTTGTGTTTCTTCCATTTGCGAATAATCGCACCAACTGTTATCACTTTCTCACCAAGCTGCTTGGCAATGGTCTTGTAGCCCATTCCAGACTTGTGTAGGTCTACAATCTTGTCCCTGACATCCTTGGAGAGCTCTTTGGTCTTGGCCATGCTTATTTCCCTCATTAAAATGCAAATCAATTTATAACATTTTTGACATGAGTTGTTCTGGATTTTCTTGTTGTTATTCTGTGTCTCACTATTCAAATAAACGTGGCATTAAAATTATAGACTGATCATTTCTTTGTCACTGGGCAAACGTACAAAATCAGCATGGGATCAAATACTTTTTTCCCTCACTGTACACGCAACCTCAGGGGCTGGGGCTTTGATTAAAGAAATGCATTGTAGGCTGATTGGCATCTATAAATTGTCCATAGTGTGTGAACTGGTGTGTGAGTGTGCATGTGTTTGTGCCCTGCGATGGGTTGGGACCTTGTCCAGTGTGTCCCTCGCCATCTGCCCTGAATTCCCTGGAATAGGCTCCAGGTTACCTCACAGCCCTGTGCCGGATAAGCAGTACTGAAAATAGATGGAAGGATGGATGGCACACTTACCAGAGGTAGCAATGATCGCTATTACTTCATTCCAAGCTTCAATCCTCCAATATGCTTTTTTTTTTTTCCATTTCTGCACGTCAAAAAATAAATGGGATCTAATTGCAGGTTGAAACTTAAGTTGTAACTGGGGAACTGAATAAATGTTAGATCACATCTACCATTGGATTTGTTCAAGTAATCACTTGAGCCAGTTGTTTGGATCAAACTCTTTATTACAATGTCATTCCTAATTTGTGAAGAATTGAGAAAATTGAAATCATAGCTTCATATCACACACGTACATAGAAAATCAGTGGGCACCTGTTGCTTTGTCACTTGCAAGTATGAATGTGGAGCAAGGTTGTCTGTGTGTGTGTTTTTTTTTTTTTTATGACTTTGTGAAGCACACTTTGGCTTTTGAACAACACTATATAGCAAAAAAAAAAGTAAACATGCTGACCATTATTCATCACTCGCCCATACAGCGAGGTTGGAGTGGTGTGGAATAATGTGTTTAATTTACGACTCACATAGACCACCTTTGTTCGTGTAATGTATCATTACTATTCGGATGTAGGCCCGCTAGCCTTGCCTCGTTGCTGACATGTACCAATTTTTCTCTCTCCTTCAACGTAAATGTTTAAATAGCCATCAGAATCAATCTAATAATCATGTCCGTGCAAAGTGAGCCACTTTGTGCCATGTCACATTCAATTCACTTCAATTCAATGTTATTCGTATAGCAATTTTAACAACGTTGTCTCAAAGCAGCTTTACAGAAATCCATATATACATAGACATACAGTGCCCTCCACTAATATTAGTACCCTTGTTAAATATGGGCAAAGAAGGCTGTGAAAAATTGTCTTTATCGTTTAAACCTTTGGTTTGTTCAAATAATTCACAAAAATACTCTGCTCTCATGGATATCAAACAATTGTAAACAAGACACAGGTTTATCCAAATATATATATATATACACACACACACACACACACACAGTATCTCACAAAAGTGAGTACACCCCTCACATTTTTGTAAATATTCGATTATAACTTTTCATGTGACAACACTGAAGAAATGACACTTGATATTTGAGGGGACAGCAAATTTACACTGTTACACAAGCTGTACACTCACTACTTTACATTGTAGCAAAGTGTCATTTCTTCAGTGTTGTCTCATTAAAAGAAATAATCAAATATTTACAAAAATGTGAGGGGTGTACTCACTTTTCTGAGATACTGTGTGTGTGTGTGTGTGTGTTAAATATTGGTGTGCAACAATTATTGGCACCCTTTTAGTCAACACTTGCCAATTACCAATGCCTGATGAGGTTGGAGAATACATAGCGAGGGAGCTGAGACCATTCCTCCATACAGAATCTCTGCAGATCTTTAAAATTTCCAGGTCCATGCTGGTGGACTCTCCTCTTCAGCTCACCCCACAAGTTTATCCACAGGAACTGTTTTGATAGCACCTTGGTCTTCATGATGTTGTTTGTTTAGGTATGTTTTCTAAAGAAAAAAAATAACTGTATTTTCTTACAAGAACAGATGCATTATATTGAGACCATGAGACACTAACTGCGCACATGTTGACTCTATTAATTTAATTATGTGACTTCGGATGGGGAAATGTTTCCACCAGAACGAATTTAGGGAGTTCACAGGAATCACATCCGTTATGTTTTTATTTGTAAACAATTTTGCACACTTGCATAAATGATTTTCATCCACTTTAGTATTACGGGCTATTTTGTGTGTATTCATGAACTATAATCTCAATAAAGTCCATTTCAGTTCCAGGTTGTAACACGACAAAAGTTCATGGGGGTGAATGCTTATGCAAGGCAGTGTATGTCTGTCTGACATTTTTAGTCTTGAATGTATCCTGTATTACAGAGTACATTATTTTCTTGGCTTGTACTCGCACACTCGTCTCTCTGTAGCGAGTGTGTGGTGTCTCGACTTTTCTTTTTTTTTCTCTTCTCCCCTTCGCTCAGCTGCCAGTCGGTGCTCTAATCTCTCTGCCCGTCTGTCACTGTGCCATCTGCGAGTATCTGGTGCCATGCACCACACCGCTTCCAGATCGCATTTGTAGTCTGTGAATTGTCGCTCCCATTCCTGCTGTTTGTGACTCAGTGGCGTACGACAGCTGTGTCCCATCGACACATGGCAGAAATTTAATTCATGTCCCCTAACGCTAATGTAGGGTGCAAAAGTTTGAGTGCACTAGCGAGAAGTGCTTTTTATTTCACTTTAATTATCAAACACTAATATTATAATAAAATTTATGTCCTGTTTACACTGCACTTGCTTGCACCTTTTTTTTTGCCATGCGTTGCTCCTCTACACAGTGTTAATTGTTATCAGATATTAGAGTAGGTGTTGCTTTGGGGCTACTTACTCCAGTGGCACGAGGGTTTATTGGCATCGATGTGAGCTCCTGGAATGACAGAGTGATGACGCTGCCACCCAATCCCTAGTCATTATTACAAGATTTATATTCCTTTGTGGTACTTACAGTGAATAAACATTGCATACATGAAATTATACCGCTCATTTTTTTGAGTAAAATAAGCAGAATTTATGTGTCACGATTCCCCCTTGAAGCAGCGTGCTCTAAGCGTCTAAGTTTAGACGCTGATCATGTCCGCATATATACCGCGCGCCTCCCAGCACACAACGCGGAAGAGTAATACTTTAGAGTTAGTTTAGTTCGTAGCATAGTCATAGTCACGCTCCATGTTTAGAGTTAGTTTAGTTTGGATCATAGTCATAGTCATAGTCACGGTCCATGTTTAGAGTCAGTTCGCGCTGGATTATCCGCTTCCAATCCCTCGTCATAGTTCGTTTCTTGTTTTGTTTATCGACCTAAATTCCTGCCTTGCCCCGCGTATGCCTGTTTGCCAATCGCCTGACCTCTTGCATGTTTGTGGATTACGTTTTGGATCACGTTTTGGATTTGTCTGCCTGTCTCTCTTTCTAATAAACAACTGTTCATCCAGCACTTGCATCCGTCCTATCTCTGCTCCGTCACTATTTGTGACAGAATCTTCCGCCAAAACATGGATGCAGCAGGAGAACGGAGGAGATGCAGAACCCGGAAGTTGACGCCAACCGTCCCTGCTTTGGACTCCGTCCACTTCCCACAATGGACATTTATGGAGCTTCCTGATCCATTTGATGGATTTTTCGGTGCCCCTGAATATTTTCTGGTAGACTGTCAATACTATTTTGCCAGCTTGTTAGACCCTAAGCCAGAGGCTCCGATTCATGTGGTCCCGGTTCTTTGGACCGGCCCGTCAATGGGTGCAGCTCAAACTGGATGAGCACTGTAGGAACCTGGACGGTGTAGAACAGTTTGTGGGGGAATTCATGGTGCGATTCGGGAGTCCGGAGGCGAAGGAAGAGCTAGAACAACTTCTCCGGGGGGTAAGTCTGGCAGGTGAACCTGCCCTGCCGTTTACCTACTACTACAGGCAACTTCATGTAGAGCTCAACTCTGAGATCCAGGTCAATCCCCCAGTCCCTGAGATCCAGGTCAAGCCCCCAGTCCCTGAGATCCAGGTCAAGCCCCCAGTCCCTGAGATCCAGGTCAAGCCTCCAGTCCCTGAGATCCAGGTCAAGCCTCCAGTCCCTGAGATCCAGGTCAAGCCTCCAGTCCCTGAGATCCAGGTCAAGCCTCCAGTCTCTGAGGTCCAAGCCAAGCCTCTTGTCCCTGAGTTCCAAGTCAAGTCTCACGTCCCTGAGCTCACGTTCAAGCCCGCTGATCCAGTTGGCCAAGCTCTGCTCTCGCCCCAGTCTCGCCCCAGACCCACGCTCCTCTCCCTCGCCTTACAGGGGACTTCGCTCTGCCTTCCAGTTCAGCTGGGGACGTCGCTCCACTTTCATGCTTCGATGAGGACGTCGCCCTGCTTCCCTGCTCTGCCGAGTACAGTTCTCTGTTTCCCTGCTCCGCCGAGGACGTCGCTCTGCCTTCATGCTCCGACGAGGACGTCGCCCTGCTTCCCTGCTCTGCTGAGTACAGTGCTCTGTTTCCCTGCTCTGCTGAGGACGTCGCTCTGCTTTCATGCTCCGACAAGGACGTTGGCCCACCTTCATGCTCCGTCGAGGACGTCACTCTGCCCTCATGCTCCGCCGAGGTCGTCGCTCAGCCTGCCTGTTCAGCCGAGGACGTCGCTCAGCCTCCCTGTTCAGCGTCGTTGCTCCGCTTCCCTACGCCGCCAAGAACACCGTGCAGTTTCATGGCTCTGCTTGGGACATTCAGCCCAGCGGGCCAGGGCCGCCAATGAAGTGGGATGACTCATGGCACTCCGGGAGGAGTGCCTTTGGGGGGGGGGGGGGGGATTCTGTCACGATTCCCCCTTGAAGCAGCGTGCTCTAAGCGTGAATGCGCGAGCACTTGCTTTTCTGTTGTTGACTGTAATGACATCTGGACACGTGTGTTTTGTTTATGTTTCTGTCATGTCTCCTCCCTGTTCTGTCATTGGCTGGGATTTCACATGGGTCTGAATTGCTCTCAGCTGCTAACGGTTTAGACGCTGATCATGTCCGCATATATACCGCGCGCCTCCCAGCACACAACGCGGAAGATTAATACTTTAGAGTTAGTTTAGTTTGTAGCGTATTCATAGTCACGGTCCATGTTTAGAGTTCGTTTAGTTTGGATCATAGTCATAGTCATAGTCAGTTCGCGCTGGATTATCCGCTTCCAATCCCTCGTCATAGTTCGTTTCTTGTTTTGTTTATCGACCTAAATTCCTGCCTTGCCCCGCGTATGCCTGTTTGCCAATCGCGTGACCTCCTGCATGTTTGTGGATTACATTTTGGATCACGTTTTGGATTTGTCGGCCTGTCTCTCTTTCTAATAAACAACTGTTCATCCAGCACTTGCATCCTTCCTATCTCTGCTCCGTCACGATTTGTGACATTATGTTTTATTTGAGGAATTGTAGACTCGGTTTTGCCGATTAATCGACACTGATGACTGACTGCTGAAACTATGGTTATCAGCAAAAATCCACACTGATCATTTTTCCCGGTTGCGTCCATGGTGGGAGTGGCTGAAAAGGATCCGCTGTCATTATACAGTACAAGAGCAGCCTCTAGAGGCTAAATAAAAACTATCACTGACAAATGTTCTTGTGTTATTTGAAGTGTTTTTTGATTCATTTCGGATGTCTCTATTTGTATTTGTTATTTGGAGTGTTACTTTTTGGTTAGCTTTGGATGTATGTCTTTTATTTATTTTAATATTTATTAATAGTTAATATTTACTCATTTTTATATCATTATTTAATTTTAAAAAGTACAGTACATTCTCATGATACAGTCAATACTGTATCATGGGTGGTATACATTCCGTAACTTACATATCAGTATCTGTAAAATCTATTACCAGTCAGTCTCTAGTCTCTACATCATACATACATGGTCTGCACTTGCACATTCCCTTTGTTTGCCATAGCAGTTTTTTTTTTTTTTTTTGAAAATTAGAAATGTATTTCTTTTAATGTATGTAAAAGAAAAATGCTACCAATGTACTTTTTCCACCTGCAACCTTGCTTAAAAACTAGTCCACTTTCTGCGACCCTGGCAACCCTGATTATATATTTGTGTGGGTGTGGAGGAGAGTAAGATAAATAGAAAGAACAAACTACCGACAATCCACCGAAACTATTTATCATTCAGACACACATTCTGGACAAATTCATTAAGCTTTATGCCCATCAGGCGAGAGAAACCATAGTTACGTTAGAGGGAAAAGAGCAAATTGGACAAGTTTCATCAACAGGAAGCTTAATTAAAAAAAAAAAATCTGCTTAAAACAGATTTTTCTTTAGTCAGATTTAGTCAGAAGTAAAATATTCCTATTAAAAAATAGCTGAATAAATCCTTATTTCATATAAGCAAATGGTGAAACTAATTAATTGAGCTTAACTGAATCAAATATCATCTGCTGTCATCTGCATTTTACTGTCACCACGTTTAAGATATGAAACGATATGAATAACATCCAAGTGTCTGTCCAAATGTCCACATCCAGTTCAGGCAGGATTGACTACTGACTGCTACACACACACACACACACACACACACACACACACACACACACACATATATAGGATTGACTGATATATATATATATATATATATATATATATATATATATATATATATATATATATATATATACACATAGTGGATAACTATCATAGAACTATCTTGTTCCATATCGTTTATCATTTATAATTTCCATGCCATTCTCTTAGCATGTAAACACATTGAATACAATATTATGCAGAATTATGCAGCACTATTCGAAATAAATAAATAAATTATATATATATATATATATATATATATATATATATATATATATATATATAATACTAGTTAGTTTTCCCTACAACCTAACCACTATGAGCTGAACTGCACTTCTACCAGCCAGGAAGTTCCCTCAAGTCCACTCTAGTCCGTGGGATGTACTGAGTCAAAGTCTATATATTTTTTTTTTTGGCCATGACCTTTTGACCTCTTATGAAGTTCACAATTGGTGGTTGATGATTTGCTGCTTCCTGCTGCTTTCTGTCACTCAGGTGCTGATAAAGGTGTGGAGAGACAGAGGATAACATCTCTGTCTTTTTCCTTCACCAGATGTGTGGAATGATTACTACAAAGAAGAAAAAGTGAGAGAGAGAGAGAGCGAGAGAGAGAGAGAGAGAGAGAGAGAGAGAGAGAGAGAGAGAGAGAGATAGCTGCTTTGCTTCTCCTTGGAGAGTGAAATATTGTAAAACCTCCTATATTCCTCCTATTGCTGTGAAATTCCATCAGTAAAACCAGAACCATGCATAACAGGATCATTCTTTTCAAATGGACACAAGGTAGCTAATGACCAGGCTTGGGGAGTAACAGAATACCAGTAACTGTAATCCGTTACAATTATGTCAAACAACAAACTTATCTCATTTCATGTACATTTTGTAAAAATAAATAAATAAATAAATAAATAAAAATTTTTAAAAATGGGAATACTATTTGGATTACAATTGTTTTTTTTTTTTTTTTGTTTTTTTTTATTTAAAACCAAAGAAATTAAACTTTTGCAGGGCTCCAGACTGCACCTAAAACTATTAAAAATATTCATTTGTGAATGATATGTGATATTTTTGCTGAGATCGCCACTGGTGAAGTTTTGGAATACGTCGATATCAGATTCCATCAATATTTTTCATAACAATAAGGTCATGAGATGTTTCTTGTGTGATACCTTGGTGTCGCCATTGGCGACAATATAAATTTACACATTATGATTTGAAAACGTGATGTCTTTTTAATTGTGTTCTTTGAGGAGTAGCCGGTCACATCATTTGCTGTGTTGATATAATAAAAGGAGATGCTTCACCTGAAATTTTCATTGTGGAGAAGAAAAAAAAGAGTAAAAATTCATCCAAAGCGCCAAAATATGTACAGGAAAAGTGAAGACCAGCTTTCCGCCTCAGAAAATATCAGACTTTTTTCAAACAATCCTCATCTCCAGCTGTGCCAGCATGAGAGAGATAGTAAACGACGGACACACAAGGGATCATCTTCCGGTATCAATCAATGAACGCCATTTTAAAACTTCTTGGATTCAAGAGTTTGCATGGCTCAGGTATGATCATCGCACACAAAAAATGTTTTTTAACTTTTGTTCCAAAGCAGGCAGAGAAATAGCGGGGGAAACGGGTTTCAATACAGGAACCATACATTTCAAGAAAGAGACTGTGAGAAAACAGGGCGATGGTCAAAAGCATAAAAAAACTTGTGACTATGTATTTGCAGAGTGCTCCACAAAAAACATCGTTAGCACAAGCAGTGCCTTGTGAATGTGAACTACAGTGAGGGAAAAAAGTATTTGATCCCCTGCTGATTTTGTACGTTTGCCCACTGACAAAGAAATGATCAGTCTATAATTTTAATGGTACATTTATTTGAACAGTGAGAGACAGAATAACAACAAGAAAATCCAGAAAAACGCATGTCAAAAATGTTATGAATTGATTTGCATTTTAATGAGTATAAGTATTTGACCCCCTCTCAATCAGAAAAGATTTCAGGCTCCCAGGTGTCTTTTAAACAGGTAATGAGCTGAGATTAGGAGCACACTCTTAAAGGGAGTGCTCCTAATCTCAGCTTGTTACCTGTATAAAAGACACCTGTCCACAGAAGCAATCAATCAATCAGATTCCAAACTCTCCACCATGGCCAAGACCAAAGAGCTCTCCAAGGATGTCAGGGACAAGACTGTAGACCTACACAAGTCTGGAATGGGCTACAAGACCATTGCCAAGCAGCTTGGTGAGAAGGTGACAACAGTTGGTGCGATTATTCGCAAATGGAAGAAACACAAAAGAACTGTCAATCTCCCTCGGCCTGGGGCTCCATGCAAGATCTCACCTCGTGGAGTTGCAATGATCATGAGAACAGTGAGGAATCAGCCCAGAACTACACAGGAGGATCTTGTCAATGATCTCAAGGCAGCTGGGACCATAGTCACCAAGAAAACAATTGGTAACACACTATGCCGTGAAGGACTGAAATCCTGCAGTGCCCGCAAGGTCCCACTGCTCAAGAAAGCACATATGCATGCCCGTCTGAAGCCTGCCAATGAACATCTGAGTGATTCAGAGGACAACTGGGTGAAAGTGTTGTGGTCAGATGAGACCAAAATGGAGCTCTTTGGCATCAACTCAACTCGCCGTGTTTGGAGGAGGAGGAATGCTGCCTATGACCCCAAGAACATCATCCCCACCGTCAAACATGGAGGTGGAAACATTATGCTTTGGGGGTGTTTTTCTGCTAAGGGGACAGGACAACTTCACCGCATCAAAGGGACGATGGACGGTGCCAAATCTTGGGTGAGAACCTCCTTCCCTCAGCCAGTGATTGAAAATGGGTCGTGGATGGGTATTCCAGCATGACAATGCCCCAAAACACATGGCCAAGGCAACAAAGGAGTGGCTCAAGAAGAAGCACATTAAGGTCCTGGAGTGGCCTAGCCAGTCTCCAGACCTAAATCCCATAGAAAATCTGTGGAGGGAGCTGAAGGTTCGAGTTGCCAAACGTCAGCCTCGAAACCTTAATGACTTGGAGAAGATCTGCAAAGAGGAGTGGGACAAAATCCCTCCTGAGATGTGTGCAAACCTGGTGGCCAACTACAAGAAACATCTGACCTCTGTGATTGCCAACAAGGGTTTTGCCACCAAGTACTAAGTCATGTTTTACAGAGGGGTCAAATACATATTTCCCTCATTAAAATGCAAATCAATTTATAACATTTTTGAGATGTGTTTTTCTGGATTTTTTTTTTTGTTATTCTGTCTCTCACTGTTCAAATAAATCTACCATTAAAATTATAGACTGATCATTTCTTTGTCAGTGGGCAAACGTACAAAATCAGCAGGGGATCAAATACTTTTTTCCCTCACTGTACATGGCAAGACCAAATGAAAGGAGCTAAAAAGTCAAATTCAGCAGCGCCTATATGATTGGATGTGAAGAGCTGCCTTTCACCAAATTTACCTCTCAGATATTACTAATGAAGATAAATTGACAGGATGTGTGCAGGACATATGACAATGACACAGCATGTGCTTTGAGCAGAATGCATCTAGTTGAGATATTGCTTGTCCTACCAATTTTGGCTGCTCAAGTGTGAACGTGGCTTTTCGACTCAAAACAGGATAAAATCAAAAGTACTCAATTCAACCTTGGAAGACTTGATCAGGATCAGCACAGAGGGCCCATCACTTGAACAGTTTGATCCTGAACCATGTGTCAAACACTGGATTTCTGCAAAACAGAGGAGGAGGCCAAGTGATGCTGAGATAATTACGGTCAGTGACACTGGTTTAGATTCTGTGGAAAGAACAACTTTTTGTGACTGCATATAGTTCTCAAGTTGGAAAATATGTTCAGTTCCCACTTTAAGTGAACTTGGA
The DNA here is from genome assembly GCF_001660625.3 of Ictalurus punctatus. Lineage (NCBI taxonomy): Eukaryota > Metazoa > Chordata > Actinopteri > Siluriformes > Ictaluridae > Ictalurus > Ictalurus punctatus. The sequence goes on from NC_030441.2 coordinate 4,450,486, forward strand.
TGAAAATGCTGACGCTGTAAAAGGAGGCCAGACATACACATGATACACAGGATGACTGAAAGCAAATGTTTTAAACATGTTATGCTTCACTTAAAAAAAATCATTTGGCACCTGTTTTTTTTTTTTTTTTTTTTTTTTTTCTTTTTGGTGTTTTTTTTTTTTTTCTTCTTATAGGAGCCAATGGCTCCTTTATAGATATTTTTTTTTTTGTCTGGAGGCCTGCTTTTCACACAACACAATATAGACAGCTGCATGATTATAGTTCTTGTTCTCTCTTACCAGTTGTGACTCACATGAGCAACAAATTTATTAATTTTTCAAAACAAATCCAAACACTGAACATGTTTTTAAGATCTAAATTAGCTTAAATAAAAGTATTTTAGATCACATTGCTTTTCTCTTTACTTTATTTACATATGTGACCTTGAAGTAATCCAAAAATAATCAGATTTCATTACTTTCTTGTTGTGATACTTGGATTTCATTACTGATTACATTTTTTTTATGAAGCAAGTTGTAACTGTAACAGAATACATTTTTAAAGTAACCCTCCCAACTGTGCTAATGACTGAAGCTAATGATTTAACCCAATCACATAGACATCTTTTATGTAGAAAAATGTAAATGCACAGTGACATTGAAAACAAGACAGAACCATCAAAAACATCAACATTTACCTCAGATGTGTTGGTAGATTACTAAGAAAAGATTTTGTATGGCTATAATTACAACATCATTAGGCCTAGCATTGACAGCTAAACTAATTTTCCACAGTTGACTACTTATGTTTATCATGTCTGATGTGCTTCTGAAATGATAACCGCTTTGTCCTAATACCTATAAAGGCTATGTCGTCCAAAGTAAGAACTCTAAAAACATTTGTTGTACAACTGAAATGTTGCACAAATGCTAACACTTGTATGAACAAGCATCCAGATGCTAATAATGAACAGAGTAGTAAAAAGTGTGTCATAATATTGAATAATGCATTTAGAAGGTCGCACTATAGCAGCTGTTTCTCAGCAGCATACAAAATGACTGCCATGAGCAATCCTCCCTTGGAAGTCTTCTGCATAGGTAGGTATTACGTTGCTGCAAGTGGCCATGTTTCCTCAAAAAGACTCTAAATCTGACATGCAATCCTACACTACTCTCAATCCTAAAGGCATACAGAGCAATTGCAGTTAATACTGCAACCATGGAAATTGTGCCAAACAATGACCACCACTTTTTTAAATAGCTTCCGACCGGAAGTATCTCTGTGATACTGTGTGCCGAGAGCGTATCTATGTTCCCGGTGTCCTATGTCCCCCAGATTTATATGGCACATAATGAACACATGAAAAAAGGGTCCTATGTTCCCAAGGTCATTGTTCCCCAGATTTATATGGCATATAATAAACACATGAAAAAAGGGTCCTATGTTCCCCAGATTTATATGGTACATAATAAACACATGAAAAAAGTGTCCCATGTACCCAGGGTCCTAGGTTCCCCAATTTTTTATGGTACATAATGAACGCATGGAAAAGGGTCCTTTGTTCCTCAGTTCCCTGGGTCCTATGTTCCCCGGCTCTATATAGCACATAATGGCAACCTGAAAAACATGTTCCCAGCTTTGTACTCAATGAATATGAGATGGGTTATTGTGGGAACTCATCAAAGGGGTTTTCTGGTCCCCAGTACTGCCGTACAGCTCTCAATATAATAGACCTAGACTTGAGGGAACTAAAGAAATGGTTGGAGTCATGGAATCACAAAAGGTCAAATCTTCCTTAGGTGAAAACCAGCCTAGTGTGTTTCTGAATGTAACTCTCATGACATCATGTATCTAACTGAATCCAGTATGTTTTTGCCTCTAAATATGCTAGTGCAATTATTATAATTAAATAAACACCTTTTTATTTATTTATTTATTTATTTTATTTATTTTTTTAGCTGTGACTGACATGATCTCATTGCTGAAATGTCTAAACACCCATGCATTAATATTGTGATATTATGTGCCATATAACACAGGGAACACAGGACTGGGGAACACAGGACACAGTTCCCGAGGAACACAGGACCCTCGGAAAATAGGAATGACCCCATTGTGGCTAATTAGCTAGCAAAAAAAATGCTAGTTATTTAGCATGGCTAAGACTATGGAACATAAAGAAGAACAAAACTAAAATGAAACAAAAATAACTTGGAAGAGAAACTTCCAGAACTAAAAATGCTGAGAAAGTGGGCGGAGTTACTGTTGAGCAAAATTGCTCATATATGCTTTGTCTGCCTGTGTTTGATTGAAGTGTCACAAGTCTTTGTTTATTATTTTCACATTTCACAGTTACAGATTGCACAAAGGGTGATGGATCGGCAAGCAGAAGCCTCCCACTTTAATGTCTCTGTGGTGTCTGACAGCACAAAACCACGGTGACGAGTCCAAATCGAATCTGGGAGAGATGAGGATCTGTCCTCGGCGGAGATGAAAATCCGCCGCTAATTCATACCGAGATTTATCATCCAACTCTCCAATCTGAGGCGAACAGCTGCGGCTCTGCTTCAGACGCCACCGCTTCACCAATTATTATCCCACTTATATTAACGTTTGGGTCCTCACAATCCGCACACATTGGTGATAATTAGCAAACCCTGCTTAGCGGTTAGCAGCAGCAAGTCAGATGCAGATATGGTGCAGTATTTGTTGTTGTTGATGCAGGTTTTATTTTTGAAACAGGCATTTATATCGATCATTTGCTATAATGTTGGCATATAGAAATGCACAAAATACTATAAATATTTTTACACATTTAGGGGAAAAAATTGCAATGCTTGAAAATACTGGTACGCTCAAATTATTTTTTTTCTCACAAAATTATTAGCTGGAACGTTTTTTGTCTACCTCACTCTAATATCATTTTACATTTTTTTTCTCATCTTAAATTTTTTTTTTCTCACAGTAATATTAACTTATCTGGAAACTTACTTTACAACTGCTTAAGATATTTTTTTCCTTTTAAAATGTAATTAGCTTAAGCTAAAGTTTTCCTTCACAATAATGTTAGAAAAAGCTAACATTTTAATTCATGCATATCTTAGCCTAAGATACATTTTTACCTCACAATAATGCTAGTGACCTTACACTAATCCTAGCTTGTGGTAGAATTTTCCTTTAAGTTAAAATGGCTTTTGCATTAAAATCAGCTTAAGCCTAAACACCTTGTTACATCACACAAAGTTTTTCCTTATATTAATGTTATGTTGAGCTAAAATCTTACTCCTGATAATTTTAGCTTAGCTAAAGATTTACCACACAATAATGCAAGCCTGAGATAATCTCATCTCAGGATGAAGATTTTCCTCACAATAATGTTAGTTTTAGTTAAAACCTTTTATTTGCATTAAAGTAAGCATTTCCCATACCAGTAATTTAATTACATGCTAAAGTTTCACCTTACATTAATGTTAGCTTAAACTAAAGTTTTCCCTCACACTAATCTAAGCTTCAGGTAAAATGTGACCTCATTCTTTTAAATGAAAGCATGGCTGCTACGTGGGCTTGTTTATTCATGACCATAAAAGATGAGAGATAAACATCACTGTATTATTCATGTAAAAACTAAAACTATATTAGCATCAGCATTCACTAAGGACTTTTAACTCTCAGCCACGTTGTGGAAATGATCAGATCTGCTATTTGTTGCAGCATTAACTAAAATTATACCCACTTTATTCCTTTCTCTGCTTCATATAATCCATTCTACAGCACACTAATGAATAGCAGGGGGTCATTGAGATAGTGTGACATGCTAATGCCTCATGAATGTGTTTATCCTTCAATCTCTGTGACTAATTTTCCGACGGTTATGTACTGAATGTGTTATAACAAGGGGAAGTGTTTTATCTGTAATTTCACCTAACGGCCATCTCGCTACACTTTAAAAGGTAAATTAGCTTAACAGACGTGAATTGGAATTAGCATGGAGTCACTTTAGTACTAATTTAAAAGAGGTCATAACTCGGGGAAAAAAAGGCCTAAATATCTTTCTTAATTATTCAGGAGGCTCAATCTGTCACTTTGCCTTCATCATAAGCCTGTGTCTATTTGCATTAAGAAGCGCTGCGTGAATTAAAGTTTGCTCTTGAACGTTTGCCGTAATGTTGACTTGGGAAATGTTCGGCCATCAACTCAGATCATATTCATTTAATACTGCTGTAGTGTGCACTACTTAGCAATATTTTGTTCCACTGAACCAGGACGGGTGCATGGTGGCTTAGTTATCACGTTCGCCTCACACCTCCAGGGTCTGGGGTTCAAGTCCCACCAGGGCCATGTGTGTGCAGAGTTTGCATGTTCTCCCCGTGCTGCGGGGGTTTCCTCCGGGTACTCTGGTTTCCTCCCCATGCATGTCCAAAAACATGCATGGTAGGCTAATTGGCATGTCCTAAGTGTCCGTAGTGTATGAATGGGTATGTGATTGTGCCCTGCGATGGACTGGCACCCTGTCCATGGTGTACCACCCCCGCCTTGTGCCCGATGCTCCCTGGGGTAGGCTCCAGGTTCCCCATGACCTGAAAAGGAGTAAGCGGTAGAAGATGGATGGATGAACCAGGACTCGTCTTTAGAATTAATATAAATATATTTGTACAATTCCCACTGAAATCACTAAATTAGCAGAATTAGCATTAGAATGGCTATACAGTTCATTTCTAGGTGGTTAAATAATATTCCTGAATCAGCATTAGTAAGTCTGATATAATAGATGTGGAAAAATGGTTTAGGGTTTAGGGGGATTGTGAGCTCTAAAATAGTCAAACAAGGGTATGCACTGCTGCAGAAGGGTTTACGGATGTAGTGTAAGGGGTTTTGAGGTGTATGATATAGCAGTTTTCTTTCATTCCAAACAAGCAATAGCCACACCTGATTCCACCTATTTAATTAGTTCACACCTGTTCAATAGACTCAAGTGTGGCTCCTGCTAGGTTGGAATGAAAACCTGCACCCACACTGGACCTTTCTGGATAAGATTGGACACCCCTGGTTTAGGGTATAGGCCTTGAGGGGACTCGCCATGAGTTTGTACCCTTCTGTTGGTTGTTAGGATACTGACCATGATATCTGATATTGTTTAGTGATGACATACACTCCTGAAGAAGGCTGTAAGGTGAATAGTGTAGGGGCCTCAACTTGAGCTATGAGAAAGTAACTCTATTGGCTAATTGTTAGCAAATCTTGTACAAATGCTGACTAAAATAGCATAAAAATTGGTAAAAACACTTAAAAGTAATAATATAAACAATTAAACAGCAGTTCAATTATGGTGACTGATATGGAAACTGGTGGTGGGATTAGCATGAATGCTGCCTACATCAGCACAACCCTAGCAGCTAACACACCAAATAAACTTTAAAGTATAAATAGTTGCTCAATATGCTAGCTGAATTAACATAGAGCCAAAATGACTGAGAGAATAAGCGTTAAAATGGCCGGTAATATGGTGGAGTTTATCTGTCTGTCCTGATAAACCCTGAGACGTAGCTTTGAACAAATCTCTAAATACGTAATATTCTTTTAGCAAACCGATAATAGAGGTGGCAGTTTGTTTGCCTTGATTTTTTTCTTTGTAAAGCAGTTAGTGAGACGCGGAGGCGAGAAAGTGGGTTCTCTGTCTGTTCTCCGCATTCTCTTACTGTACGCCGTGTTATAACTGTGTGTCAAGAGGGGTCATACTGCCGTGCTGGTGTTGCTAGGCAACGGCTCATAAAGGAGCCGGAGATTAGAAGTGATGTTTGCAGATTACAAATTATAAAATTATGAAATCTCTCCTGCTCTGCCTTGAGGGGAACAAAGATCACGGCCTTACTCTCACATCGCTCACTCTCTATCTGTCTCACTATTTTCATGTTTCTCCCCTTCTCCCTTTCTTATGTCTCACTGTTTTTCTGCCCATCCTGTTTTCTCTGTCTCCTCATTGTTTGTCTCTTGCATTCTACTTTTCCATCCCCTATATCTGTCTCTCTTTCTTGTTCTGTTTTTCATTCAAAATTTCTCATGTTCTAGCATTTTCTTTGTATCTTCCCATATTCTTCCCAACTTTTTTTCTATCATTCTTTCACTCTTTCTCGCCTTCTTTCTTGTCTCATCCTCATTCACTCTCATTCTTTTTTCAGTTTAATTCTCTCATTCCGGTCGATCTTTATCGGAATCGGTCATTATTTTTTTAAATTTTATATTTCATGTCTTTCCTTATCTTCTTATCTCAATCACTCACTATCTCTATCTGTCTCTCACTCGTTTTTTCTACCTCTTCCCCCTGACTTATATTCTAACTGTCTTTCATTATCTATCTTTTTATCTGTTTTCCTCTTATTCATTCTTTCTGAGTTGTCCTTTCATTCTCCGACTCTCCTGCTCTCTCGTTTCTCATTACATCATCTCTTTCTGTGTCGCTTGTCTCTTTGTGTATCGCTGGTTAGGACGGTCAACAGTCCTCTTGATGCAATATCCCACATAATTCTCGTTGACTGTCTGGAAAATGTCCTTCGGATAACCTAAACCTTCCGGAACTGCTTTAAATCAAATGTATCTCTGAGCACCTAGCACAGTTTACTCTGTGACCATCTTAGAACAACCTGACGGGGATTATTTCCATTTATGAAAGACCAGTTTCCTACAGTATCTTGTGGGTGTAAACTTTCCAGTGAGAAACAGTAGTAACTACTGTATATATTCACACACAGTATGTGCTATACTATATGCTAACTAATTAAACACAAATAAAATTACAGCGGTGCTTGAAAGTTGGTTAACCATTCAGAATTGTCTATATTTCATCATAAATATGACCTAAAACATCATCAGATTTTCACACAAGTCCTAAAAGTAGATAAAGAGAACTCAATTAAACGAATGGAAATAATAATGTACTTGGTCATTTATTTATTGAGGAAAATTATCCAATATTACAGATCTGTAAGTGGCAAAAGTAAAGTATGTAAACTTTTGCTTTCAGTATCTGGTGTGACCCACCTGTGCAGAAATAATTGCAACTAAACATTTCCGGTAATTGTTGATCAGTCCTGCACATCAGCTTGGAGGAACTTCATTCCTCAGTACAGAACAACTGGGATGTTGGTGAGTTTCCTCACATGAACTGCTTGCTTCAGGTCCTTCCACAACATTTCTATTGGATTAAGGTCAGGACTTTGACTTGGCCATTCCAAAACATTAACTTTATTCTTCTTTAACTGTTCTTTTGTAGAATGACTTGAGTGCTTAGGGTCATTGTCTTGCTGCATGACCCACTTTCGCTTGAGATTCAGTTCAGAGACAGATGACCTGACATTTACCTTTAGAATTTGCTGGTATAATTCGGAAATCATTGTTTTGTCAATGATAGCAAGTAATCCTGGCCCAGATGCAGCAAAACAGGCCCAAACCATGATACTACCACCACCAGATTTCACAGATGGGATAAGGTTCTAATGCTGGAATGCAGTGTTTTCTCCAAACATAATGCTTCTCATTTAAACCAAAAAGTTATTTTTTGGTCTCATCTGTCCACAGAACATTTTCTCAATTGCCTTCTGGCTTGTCCATGTGATCTTTAGTAAACTGCAGAAGGGCAGCAATGTTCGTTTTAGAGAGCAGTGACTTTCTCCTTGCAATCTTGCCATGCCAATAATTGATGTTCAGTGTTCTCCTTATGGTGGACTCATGGACATTAACATTAGCCAATGTAAGAGAGGCCCTTAGTTGCTTAGAAGTTACCCTGGGTTCCTTTTTGACCTCACTCACTATTACACGTCTTCCTCTTGGAGTGATCTTTGTTGGTCTCCACTCCAGGGGAAGGTAACAATAGTCTTGAATTTCCTACATTTGTACACAGTCTGTCTGACTGTGGATTGGTGGAGTCCAAACTCTTTACAGATGGTTTTGTAAGCTTTTCCAGCCTGATGAGCAACAACAACTCATTTTCTGAGGCCCTGAGAAATCTTCTTCATTCATGCCATGATACACTTGCACAAATATGTGTTATGAAGATAAGACTCTGATAGATCCCTGTTCTTTAAATAAAACAGGGTGCTCACTGACACCTGATTGTCATCCTATTGACTGAAAACAGCTGACTGTAATTTCACCTTCAAATTAACTGCTAATCCTAGAGTTTCACATACTTTGCCACTCACAGATTATACTTACAGAAATGTTGGATCATTTCCCACAATAAATAAATGACCAAGTATAATCTTTTTGTCTCATTTGTTTAATTGGGTTCTCTTTGTCTATTTTTAGGACTTGCGTGAAAATCTGGTGATGTTTTAGGCCATATATATGCAGACATATAGAAAATTCTGAAGGGCTCACAAAGTTTCAAGCACCACTGTAAATAATGCAAATCATTGTGAAAATTGGTTGATTGATTTAATTACAACCAGAGTCACCAATAATCTCATTACTTCTCACTACATTCATTCCATGCTTTACTTTTCCTTTGCAACATCTCTGTACACATTTTATGAGAGGTTGTATATTATAGGATAAGGTGAAACCATGGTTAAAAGTTTTTCTTTCATTATTGTGTGTCAAAGAATAATGGGGACACATTGCAGGTAGGAACCTGGAAGTTGTGAGTGAGGAACTGAAGAAAAATCAGACCATGTGTCTTAATGTAAGGAATCATTTGAGACAATAGATTGGAATTACTGCTTTATAGTGTCATACCATATTTGGATCTGAACGAGAACTTGGATGTTGCTTTAACATGGAAAATGGATGGATATTTGTTGCTTTGTTGCTTGCTAGTTAGAATATAGGGTAAGATTCTGGAAAACCTGATTTTTTCCAGGTTACACCTTGACCAACTGAAGGAACGTACTTACAATAAAACGATTTTCATTTTGTCAGTTACACTGTTAAGTGTCTCCCCCCTCAAAATGTTACCAGTTACCTGTCTCAGTGGCCATAAAGCAAGGTATCACTCCACGTTCCATCCTTGGCCCCCTACTCTTTGCTATCTACCTGCACCCAGTTGATTAAATCAGTTCACATATCTGGTCTTCACTTTAACTCATGTGCTGATTACACTCACCTGTATTGTAAGATCTGGCTTGCTTGATCAATTAGCAACAAATAGTGCTGCAAATTCTGGTTCCTAAAGTGCATTAGCAGTCCTTCAAGGTTCCATCCAAGGTTCTGTCCTTGGTCCTCTACTTTTCACTATGTAGCTGCACTTGCTCAGTGAAATCGACTACACACCTGGACTTCATTAAAACATATTTGCTGATGACACTAGCCTATGCTGTAAAATGTGGCATGCTAAACTAGACAGTAAAATCACTAGTGTTCAATTAACACCCAGAGTGTTCAGTTGTGTCCAGTGGACTTATATAAACATTGTAGGATGTTAAATCAAAGTGCATTAGTATCCTCTCAAGATTCTGTTCAAGGTTCTGTCCTTGGCCCCCTACTCTGTCTTTTGCTTTGGTTTATCATCTACAGTATATTGTGTCTTTATCTCACGCTCTCATTCTCCCTTAACCACTCTTTTCTCATTGTCTCCATTTTGTCTTCATTCTTCATATCTCTCTTTCTCCTTCTCTCACTATGAGTCATCTTTCTTTTGAGATTAGCAAGAGATTATCAATTGCCAAATTATAATTGTTGGCAAATCGTTGTAGTATAAGAGGAACAAATATTTCTCAATGACCGTCATTCTCTCTCTGTGACTTTTCTGCTATTCAATTTATAGGTCTGACAAACAGCAGCACATCTATATTGCCAAAGCTACAGGCTGTGTAAGGAAGAAGATCTTCATCACCTCTCGCGCCATTATCCCACTCACCATTCCTGCTCTGGATTCTCCATCTGGTGTTATTAAGGCGATCATTCGATCTGTGTTTATCAGAAGAGAACCTCAGTTACACTCGATTGAAGGAGATGGGAGGAAAGAGATAAGGGAGAGATAAAGGAAGAGTAGTCTCCGAGGTGGGATTCGGGCATTGCCTCAGGCCTGATCTTTTCAGAATGTTGAGTGGCATGAAATTAGCATTAATTAGCGTGTGGATGCTTTGTGCATGCTTAAAGAAGAGCGATTTTGCATTAGTTTTCCAACTAACAAATCCTTCAACATAGGAAATGGTGTCATTTATACAGATTAATGCACCCAACATTGATAATCACTTCAAAATATATGACAATCAAGTCACTACCTAATTGTTGCACCTAATAACCATGCACTGAGTGATCTTAGGGTAATGCTAAACCTTCTCATTGCTTGCCTACATGTTTTATTATGAATAAATAAAATCCACGCTAATATGAGCAAACATGGCTGCTCATTAACAAGCAACATGATATTGCAGTTCTGTCGAAGGACTTGGGGTGCTTTGTCAAATGTCGTTATCGAAAGACGCTACAACACAGCAGCAAATATTACCAGGTACAAGAGGAAGTATGTTTATGAAAAGTAACCTGAGAATTGTAGTCACTACGCCTTTCTATACACTGCTGTGGAAATGCAGAGCGGTGCATTTCATAAACAAACCTAATACCAGGGTTCAAACTTAACACCAGGCGCTACATTGTTTGTTAAGTTGCCTCCATGGACAGAGCTTGAGTTGAACATCATCGGGCAATCAGAAAACACGGAAAATGCATGATACCTACACAACGCACTGTGAATGATGTTAGCTTAACTAACTTTACCATAGTTGTGTAAGGGTTTTAAAAGTTATTTTACAGTAATAAATAATTAAAGCAGACATGATATTATAGGAAAATAGGAAATAATGACCATATAAGGAAAGGGACTGAATCAATGTGGTGGCCATAACAGTTATTGTTTTATTAATCACTCCCTCCTGTTGCTAGTTTATATATTTAACAGTCTCATTTTTGTGAGAGGCAGCCATCTCTGGGCCTTCAAGTTAAATTAAATAAGCCAAATCATAATTTTCATGGTGTAAACTAGGTTGCTAGCAAGCTTGGTGTCACACATCGTGACGGAGCAGAGATAAGGCGGATGCAAGCGCAGGATGAACAGTGTTTATTTAGAAGACAGACAGGCAGACAAATCCAAAACGTGATCCAAGACGTAATTTATAAACAGACAAGAGGTCAGGCGATTGGCAAACAGGTATACACGGGGCTAGGCAGGAATCTAGGTCGATAACCAAAACAAGAAACAAACTATGACGATTAACTGGAAGCGGATATCCAGCACGAACTGACTATGACTATGACTATGACTATGACCACACTAACGCCAAACATACTTATTACATACGTATTACTTACTACTTACTAACTAAATCTTCCGCGTTGTGTGCTGGGAAGCGCGCGGTATATATGCGGACATGATTACCCTCGCATCTGCTAACAGCTGAGGGTAATCCGGACACACGTGACTTCCCAGCCAATGACGGAACAGGGAGGAGACATGACAGACATAAACAAAACCCATGTGTCCCGATGTCCCTACGGTCAACAGCAGAAAAGCAGGTGCTCGCGCATTCGCGCTTCGAGCATGCTGCTTCAAGGGGGAATCGTGACAGAACCCCCCCCCCCCTAAAGGCACTCCTCCCGGAGTGCCATGAGTCATCCCATTTAATGGCGGACCCGGCCCCCTGGACTGAATGTCCCAGGCAGAGCCAGGAAACTGCACGGTGTTCTTGGCGGCGCAGGGAAGCGGAGCGACATCCACAGCCGGGCAGGCAGGCTGAGCAAAGTCCTCGTCGGAGCATGAAAGCTGAGCGACGACCTCAGCTGGACAGGGAGGCTGAGCAACGACCTCAGCTGGACAGGGAGGCTGAGCGACGACCTCGGCGGAGCATGAAAGCTGAGCGACGACCTCAGCTGGACAGGGAGGCTGAGCGACGACCTCAGCTGGACAGGGAGGCAGAGCGACGACCTCGGCGGAGCATGAAAGCTGAGCAGCGTCCTCTGCTGAACAGGCGGGCTGAGCGGCGTCCTCAGCAGAACAGGCGGGCTGAGCGGCGTCCTCAGCAGAACAGGCGGGCTGAGCGGCGTCCTCAGCTGAACGGGGAGGCTGAGCGGCGTCCTCAGCTGAACGGGGAGGCTGAGCGGCGTCCTCAGCTGAACGGGGAGGCTGAGCGGCGTCCTCAGCTGAACGGGGAGGCTGAGCGGCGTCCTCAGCTGAACGGGGAGGCTGAGCGGCGTCCTCAGCTGAACGGGGAGGCTGAGCGGCGTCCTCAGCTGAACGGGGAGGCTGAGCGGCGTCCTCAGCTGAACGGGGAGGCTGAGCGGCGTCCTCAGCTGAACGGGGAGGCTGAGCGGCGTCCTCAGCTGAACGGGGAGGCTGAGCGGCGTCCTCAGCTGAACGGGGAGGCTGAGCGGCGTCCTCAGCTGAACGGGGAGGCTGAGCGGCGTCCTCAGCTGAACGGGGAGGCTGAGCGGCGTCCTCAGCGGAACGGGGAGGCTGAGCGGCGTCCTCAGCTGAACGGGGAGGCTGAGCGGCGTCCTCAGCTGAACGGGGAGGCTGAGCGGCGTCCTCAGCTGAACGGGGAGGCTGAGCGGCGTCCTCAGCTGAACGGGGAGGCTGAGCGGCGTCCTCAGCTGAACGGGGAGGCTGAGCGGCGTCCTCAGCTGAACGGGCGGGCTGAGCGGCGTCCTCAGCTGAACGGGCGGGCTGAGCGGCGTCCTCAGCTGAACGGGCGGGCTGAGCGGCGTCCTCAGCTGAACAGGCGGGCTGAGCGGCGTCCTCAGCTGAACGGGAAGGCTGAACGACGTCCACAGCTGAACGGGGAGGCTGAGCGACGTCCGCAGCTGAACAGGGCAGCGGGACAGCCTCCTTGGCTGTGCAGGGCAGCGGGACAGCCTCCTCGGCCTGTCCCTCTGAGGTCGCCATGTTGACCTCAGGTGAGAGCTCCACAGCTGAGACCTCCCCGTAGGCCTCAGGCTGGAGCTCTGCTGTCCTCATTGCCCCCCCCCCAAAAATTTCTGGGCCAGCCTTCACCTCTGGACTGCGCAGCAAGGTGTGCCTCCCCTGCAGTGGAAAGCCCCAGATGCTCAGGTTACTCTGCTGGCTGTGTTGCAAGGCGGACTGTGGCGTGAGCGGAGCTTGGCGATGCGTGTCGGCGGACTGTGGCATGAGCGGAGCTTGGCGGTGCGTGTCGGCGGACTGTGGCATGAGCGGAGCTTGGCGGTGCGTGTCGGCGGACTGTGGCATGAGCGGAGCTTGGCGGTGCGTGTCGGCGGACTGTGGCATGAGCAGAGCTTGGCTGGGCATATCAGCAGCCTGTGGCATGAGCAGGGCCTGGCTGTGCGTGTCAGCAGCCTTGAACGGGAGCTCAGGGACTGGAGGCTTGACCTGGAGCTCAGGGACTGGAGGCTGGACCTGGAACTCAGGGACTGGAGGCTGGACCTGGAGCTCAGGGACTGGAGGCTGGACCTGGAGCTCAGGGACTGGAGGCTGGACCTGGAGCTCAGGGACTGGAGGCTGGACCTGGAGCTCAGGGACTGGAGGCTGGACCTGGAGCTCAGGGACTGGAGGCTGGACCTGGAGCTCAGGGACTGGAGGCTGGACCTGGAGCTCAGGGACTGGAGGCTGGACCTGGAGCTCAGGGACGTGAGACTTGACCTGGAGCTCAGGGACGTGAGACTTGACCTGGAGCTCAGGGACGTGAGACTTGACCTGGAGCTCAGGGACTGGAGGCTTGACCTGGAGCTCAGGGACGCGAGACTTGACCTGGAGCTCAGGGACGCGAGACTTGACCTGGAGCTCAGGGACGCGAGACTTGACTTGGAGCTCAGGGACGCGAGACTTGACTTGGAGCTCAGGGACGCGAGACTTGACTTGGAGCTCAGGGACGCGAGACTTGACTTGGATCTCAGGGACGCGAGACTTGACTTGGATCTCAGGGACGCGAGACTTGACTTGGATCTCAGGGACGCGAGACTTGACTTGGATCTCAGGGACGCGAGACTTGACTTGGACCTTAGGGACTTCAGACTTGACTGGGACTTGGACATCAGGGACATGAGACTTGACTAGGACTTGGACTTTCCTGACTGGAGGCTTGGCTTGGATCTCAGGGTTGAGCTCTGTATGACGTTGCCTGTAGTAGTGGGTAAACGGCAGGGCAGGTTCGCCTTCCAGACATACACCCCTGTGAAGTTGTTCTAGCTCCTCCTTCACCTCCGGACTCCCGAATCGCAACATGAAATCCCCCACAAACTGTTCTACACCGTCCAGGTTCCTACAGTGCTTCTCCAGTTTGAGTTGAACCCATTGACGGGCCGGTCCAAAGAACCGGGACCACATAAATCGGAGCCATTGCTTCTCCTCTGCCTTCGGGTCTAACAGACTGGCGAAGTAGTATTGACAGTCTACCAGGAAATACTCTGGGGCACCGAAAAATCCGTCAAATGAGTCCGGAAGCTCCATAAATGTCAATTGTGGGAAGTGGACGGAGTCCACCAAGAGTCTCCTGCTGCATCCATGTTTCGGCGGAAGATTCTGTCACACATCGTGACGGAGCAGAGATAAGGCGGATGCAAGCGCAGGATGAACAGTGTTTATTTAGAAGACAGACAGGCAGAGAAATCCAAAACGTGATCCGAGACGTAATTCAGAAACAGGCAAGAGGTCAGGCGATTGGCAAACAGGTATACACGGGGCTAGGCAGGAATCTAGGTCGATAACCAAAACAAGAAGCAAACTATGACGATTAACTGGAAGCGGATATCCAGCACAAAATGACTATGCCTATGACTAACGCCAAACATACACTTCGTATTACTTCGTATTACTTCGTATTACTTCGTATTACTTCGTATTACTTCGTATTACTTCGTATTACTTCGTATTACTTCGTATTACTTCGTATTACTTCGTATTACTTCGTATTACTAATCTTCCGCGTTGTGTGCTGGGAAGCGCGCGGTATATATGCGGACATGATTACCCTCGCAACTGCTAACAGCTGAGGGTAATCCGGACACACGTGACTTCCCAGCCAATGACGGAACAGGGAGGAGACATGACAGACATAAACAAAACCCACGTGTCCCGATGTCCCTACGGTCAACAGCAGAAAAGCAGGTGCTCGCGCATTCGCGCTTCGAGCACGCTGCTTCAAGGGGGAATCGTGACACTTGGCTGGCTTCTTAATGTATGCAGTATATCATATAGCTATGAATGACTTTAAACACATATGATACAACTTGAAATGCTTTCAAAATATTAACTACAGATTAAGAATAGCAGCCCAGAAAAGTTGGGGGAACTACTACCACTTTCTGTAGGGACTAGGACTCATTATATCATTATGACATCATTATTACTTTATGAGTCCAGGCATTTAGGAGCTTCTAACGCAGATTAAAAGTCATTATATATTGATAAAAGGATAAGGAAATGATTAAGTATTGATATTTATTCATTTAGCAGTTATTATATTTTGATATATGTACCTAGAAAGAGAGATTAACATGTAACAGTGAGGAACTGATTATTGATACTATGGTCATAGGTACTCAGGCTCTAAAATCACAGAGCCTACAGACTTACTATAGGCAACAATTACATTGTGTAGAAAAGTGATCTAAGAAAGTGTGTATGACTCACTCCATTTCCTGTGAAGAAAACCGACATCATTGAGACTTTGCTCAGTCAGACGGTGAATAATTGAACAGCAGCCACGCGTGACTGGCTCAGTGAGCCACAATCTGTTGATTCAGAATAAATGGGTCACTAAATATGAATTAGGCTCAAGTGGACAGAGTAAATATTTCATAATGAGGCAGAGTCAGAGTCATCACTCTTCATCAGATAAATCAGAAATAAACAGATGAGTGGGTGGAGTCCCAATAAAAAAGGAAATTAAAAAAACCCCACAACGTTATGCAAGAGGTGGCCAATAATTTAGAATTAGTTATAATGAAAATAAATTCAATTAAATTCCTTCCAATAATCAGTTTTAAAAAGACACCTGTTTTGTTTTTATTACCAAAAAGGATTATCAGTGTAAAAATAGAACAAAATAGAAAACAAAAACGAATTATAAATATATCAATAAATAAATACATACATATCTTTCATAAACAGTTCCTCTAGGATGTCACGATTTTGCGATCGCAGAAATGAACGCAAAATCAAGCAAACTCCGCAATATTCCAAGGAGCTTGAAGTTTTTCAGAATTACCGCAGATTTTCCACAGATTTGGGCCAAGATGCATCATGTGATGTCATCACAATAAGCATTCGGCCAAAGCTCTCTTTGATTGACGTGTCGAACATGAGTACAGCTAAAAGGTTCAAACAATTTTGATGTCTGAAACAATTTCATGCAATTGTAATTTTGCCAATTTGAGTAGTTTTCCAAATAAAAGCACAAAAATCTCCACTAACTGCATCGCATTTTTTTTTTAATTAAGCTGCAACAAAATCAAGCAATTTTGACATCAACACAAAAAAACGCATCGTGAAATCCTGTACGGACTGAATAAATGAAAAAGGATTTGTCTTCAAAAAATACATTAGAAAAATCAGGTCAGAAAATAGGGCAAATTCTTTTTACAGCCCAAAAACAAATTATGCAATTGTTCAATTCTTTGACAAGAAAATGAATAAAAATTTAAACAGAATAAAAACCGTACCAAAACTAACACATGTATCTTTTGTAAATCCTCCACATGAGAAAAAGGTCAGCCCAGACCTGCTGCTCCTGAGTTTGGCATGCTGTTGTCAGCTTCAATGCCAAACAGGAAATCATTAGCGGGCCGTTCTCATCGTTATTACGGTGAGTCAGAAGGAATTACGCTGACATTTGGCGAAGGATGCCGCTTTCATGGAAACAACACGGCATCTCTTTGTCCTGTTAGCCCTAACAAGGCATGCGGCTCACTCCCTTACTCCCTCACTCCCTCCCTCACTCCCTTCCTTGCTTGGACTTGGGCCTCGTGCTGGAGCTGTCGGGAAACGTTACGTGAGCAGGAGTTGGGAAGTGAACTGACAGGCTTGTTACTCCCTGGCGCAAAAACCGATGCTCTCTCAGCCTTGAGCAGCGGAGGCTGTCGGGTTCGGAGTTGCCAATAGCAACTGGCGCTGGGAAAGAGATGGGAGGGAGAACTAGATCGTGCCCTGTGTGTGATCTCGAGGCAGAAGTTGCTCATCGCAGCTCTCTACTGGCAGGAATTAAAAGGCTAGAGGGAAACCACACTCGCTTTTGCAAAGGAATTTCAATGCAATGATAATGATCCAAATTAGATATCGGCGTTATTTGTGTATCAGGTCGTACTCATTGGTATTTGTGTACACATGCACCCCTCCTATCAGGGCAACTACTCATGCACCCCTCCCTGCTTGTCGAATTTGCAGCAGTTGAAAGATGTCTTTGCCCTGGACACCACTTACACTTTACAGTAATTCTTATTATTATTATTTTTATCTTTGTGTGGAATGAATTTGAAATAATGAGAATATCTCCATTTGTGGAAACTCTCATTTGTTCATTTGTGTACTCACATCCTCCTCTGCCATTGTGGTCTAAAATTAGCTTGCATTTGCTCGGCTCTCCTCATACTCGTGATCCAACCTGGCTTGGGCATGCATGCAAATTACACAGACAAGCAGTAAACAGCTTATATATATATATTTCGCTTAGAAACAAGAGTAATGTTAGGAATTGTGAACATAGGATGTAACAATCAGTAACTAATGTGAATAACAAAAAACTGTAATGCATTAAAAAGTAATAAGACCATGATTGGTTAGGCCAATTTCTTTAAAAATGCTACCACCACCATGTTTCATGACTGATTTAAAAGTAGAATGAAAAATGAGCACTTTTTTAAAATGGCTTGTGCGAAATAAGTACCATAATGTTATGTAACATGCAGCTTGCATATTTGCTGCAGTGTCACAGGACTTTTAATGTATCTATTGTTAATGTAAATATACTATACATAGTCTTAGTTAGCGCTGATTAAGTTGCACTTAAATCTATGAGAGCTTTATATATATATATATATATATATATATATATATATATATATATATATATATATATATATAAACTTGTGGCACTCGGGAAAGGATAAAATATTACAATATCAGCTCAATAATGTAGAAACCATGATACACATTGAACTAAACCACAGAATGTCCGAGTGCCTCTTTAAAACCCAATAAGGAACAATTTAGATCATGTCTGTCTTTAATAATCACCTGCTAAGCTAATCATGTTCTCGTTTATCAGCTGACAGGATTATATTAGCTGTCCTTTTTGTCCAGCACTGTCAAGATTCTTTCCTTGTTATCCCGTTCTCCCTCCTCCGCTACGTCCTCATAATTAAATATGATCCTTTAAGACGAGTCTCCCCAGCTCTTCTCGCCCTGTCACCCTCAACAACCCCTCATTTCCAGCCTAGCAGGACAGATTTGCATACATGCTCCTTAGCACAATTAAGCACATGCAACACATTGTTCTCAGTTTATTTCTTAACAAAGTCTTTTGTCTGAGTGTCCTCGCAGTCTTCCATTTGCTCATTGAAAACCAAGCAACTTGGGGAAAAAAACTTTCAGGTCCTTGAAAAACAAACCACAATGAGAAATATGCAATGAAACACTTATTAATAGATGCAATATGACATTGAACATAGATTCAAAAGAAAGCGTTTGAGTCAGGCTAATTAAAGCCCTTAAACTAAATAAGGCCAGCTCTAGCTGACAGTTAAAGTTGTGTGCTAGTAACCAGAAGAGTTCTGGAGTTTTGTCTATATGTATACAATGATAGCACTGTGGTTGTTAGAAATACAGCAATAATTTGACTGCTCAAGCTAACATTAGCAAGAATGTTATGCCACAACTATGTTATGATTAGCAAGAAGTAAATGAAATTGAATACATTTTTTCTTAAGTAGTGCACTGTAAACAAGTGCAAAACTTGTTTAAAAATTATTGGGAGCCTCATGATTAATACTTTTGCCAAGTCTCTGTAGAATTTGTACATGTGGACTGATCTTACAAATTCAGGTTGCCAACAGGGTTTAAATCTGAAGACCAAGCTAATTGTTTTTATCCAAATAAAAAAAAAATGTTGATGTGGATGTATGTACAGTGTCCTCCACTAATATTGGCACCTTTGGTAAATATGAGCTTCTTATTTTGCTCAAGCTCAACAACTTTTTGCCTCATATCACAGCTATATTCCTTGGTCTAAGCCATTGTTATGAATGCCTAAGGGAATTTTGCCAATGTGTTACCTCATATTTATACTCTTGTGAAACAGGAAGTCATGGCTGAACAATCTCCTCTTCCTCGTCACCCAGGTGTGCAAAAAAATATTTAAATATCAATGGGAATATACTTCAAATATATTTTTCTGATATGAATTCATGGGGTGCCAATAATTGTTGCACACCTATATTTACAAATACATTTATTTTCGATAAGTCTCTGTAGTATTTGCAATTCTTTGATATCCATGAGAGCAGAGTGATTTTGTGAAGTTTTGAACAAAAGATCAAAAGGTTAAACAATAAAGAAAATTTTTCACAGCCTTCTTTGCTCATATTTACCAATGGTGCCAATATTAGTGGAGGGTACTATATCAAGTCCATATCTCCTACTAATAGTAAAGAGACCATAGATTAACATTCTGTTCAAGTTTTGTGACACTAGCTCAATCATAACCCTAGTCAAATACCTCATGTACAGTGAGGGAAAAAAGTATTTGATCCCCTGCTGATTTTGTAGGTTTGCCCACTGACAAAGAAATGATCCGTCTATAACTTTAATGGTAGATTTATTTGAACAGTGAGAGACAGAATAACAACAAAAAAATCCAGAAAAACGCATGTCAAAAATGTTATAAATTGATCTGCATTTTAATGAGGGAAATAAGTATTTGACCCCTCTGCAAAACATGACTTAGTACTTGGTTTAAAAACCCTTGTTGGCAATCACAGAGGTCAGACGTTTCTTGTAGTTGGCCACCAGGTTTGCACACATCTCAGGAGGGATTTTGTCCCACTCCTCTTTGCAGATCTTCTCCAAATCATTAAGGTTTCGAGGCTGACTTTTGGCAACTCGAACCTTCAGCTCTCTCCACAGATTTTCTATGGGATTTAGGTCTGGAGACTGCCTAGGTCACTCCAGGACCTTAATTTGCTTCTTCTTGAGCCACTCCTTTGTTGCTTTGGCCATGTGTTTTGGGTCATTGTCATGCTGGAATACCCATCCACGACCCATTTTCAATGCCCTGTCTGAGGGAAGGAGGTTTTCACCCAAGATTTGACGGTACATGGCCCCGTCCATCGTCCCTTTGATGCGGTGAAGTTGTCCTGTCCCCTTAGCAGAAAAAAAAACCCAAAGCGTAATGTTTCCACCTACATGTTTGACGGTGAGGATGGTGTTCCAGGGATCATAGGCAGCATTCCTCCTCCTCCAAACACGGCGAGTTGAGTTGATGCCAAAGAGCTCCATTTTGGTCTCATCTGACCACAACACTTTCACCCAGTTGTCCTCTGAATCATTCAGATGTTCACTGGCAAACTTCAGATGGGCATGTATATGTGCTTTCTTGAGCAGCGGACCTTGCGCGCGCTGCAGGATTTCAGTCCTTCACGGCAGAGTGTGTTACCAATTGTTTTCTTGGTGACTATGGTCCCAGCTGCCTTGAGATCATTGACAAGATCCTCCCGTGTAGTTCTGGGCTGATTCCTCACTGTTCTCATGATCAGTGCAACTCCACGAGGTGAGATCTTGCATGGAGCCCCAGGCCGAGGGAGATTGACAGTTCTTTTGTGCTTCTTCCATTTGCGAATAATCGCACCAACTGTTGTCCCCTTCTCACCAAGCTGCTTGGCAATGGTCTTGTAGCCCATTCCAGACTTGTGTAGGTCTACAGTCTTGTCCCTGACATCATTGGAGAGCTCTTTGGTCTTGGCCATGGTGGAGAGTTTGGAATCTGATTGATTGATTGCTTCTGTGGACAGGTGTCTTTTATACAGGTAACAAACTGATATTAGGAGCACTACCTTTAAGAGTGTGCTCCTAATCTCAGCTCGTTACCTGTATAAAAGACACCTGGGAGCCAGAAATCTTTCTGATTGAGATTTTTTGGATTTTTTTGTTGTTATTCTGTCTCTCACTGTTCAAATACAACAACCATTAAAATTATAGACTGATCATTTCTTTGTCAGTGGGCAAACGTACAAAATCAGCATGGGATCAAATACTTTTTTCCCTCACTGTAAACTGATGGAGGCCACAATGCTTAATAAAGCAAAAACACCTTAAATTCTTTTACATATTACAACAAAGACACAATATTCAAAATTTCAGCTTAATTGGACTCCTGCAGAAGAGTTATTTAATCACATTCTCAGAATCTCATCCTAAACAAACTTGTTTGGACCCCTAATTATTCAAACAGATCCTGGTTAATGTTAGGAAATCAGCTAGCAATTCTTAGGAAAAAGAAAAACAAAACATGATGCATGTGGAACGGATATGGTCCAGACATGGTCTTGATGTAGAATGGCTATGAGTTGGATATGGGCTTTATGTTGAATCTATACAATGTGGTAACTAATCGGCTTTGTGCTTAAATTGAGCTGGAAATATGGTTATATATTGTCATATATTGGTTACCAGATGTTGAAACTGTGAAGTAGGATTTATGAAATGAGAACTGTAGTATTTTTTTTTTTGTGTGTGTGTGTGTGTGTGTGTGTGTGTGTGTGTGTGTGTGTGTTTCTGCACATATACCATAACAAAACCATCCAAAATCAATACATGATGCGGTTTGGTTTTAAAAAGTACTAATGTGATAAAATGTATTAAATAAAAACAGTTAGAGTTTCCTACAACAAGGTAGCTGAAGTGTTTTTTTTCTTCTTTTACTCTAGATATTAAACCTTTCCCACAGAAGAAAACAAACAAGTGAGTAAATAAACAACGGCTCCGCATCTTTGTGTTCTGTGATGCACTAACTATGCTGCCTCCAAAAATAGTTCCCTAATCCATCAAACGTGGCCTGGGTCATTTACACCGGCTTTGTGAGTGTGCACTTGGTGATAACACAGCTGTGCGCATATGGACGGCTGTGTCTGCTCTAAACACATTTACAATCTCGCTGAAAAAGAAGTGCACCTAATCCTCACAGACACACACTATTTATTATACACAATAAAAATCCACTGTGGGCGTGTCCCTAAGCACATGCCCTATTCACTATATAGTGCACATAAACACCATCATCACTCCACTGCACAACCACACACCCTTTTACTATATAGCCCACTTAAATACAATCATCAGTCCACTGTGAATGTGTCCCAAATAACACACCCTATTCACTATATAGCCCAATCGTCAGTACACTGTGTATCTGTCCCAAATCACACATCCCAGTCACCACACACCCTATTCACTATATAGTCCATAAACACCATCATCAGTCCACTGTGGACATGTCCCAAACCACACACCCTATTCACTATATAGCCCATTTAAATATAATCATCATCAGTCCACTGTGGGCATGTCCCAAACCACACACCCTATTCACTATATAGTCCATTTAAATATAATCATCAGTCCACTGTGGATGTGTCCCAAACCACACACCCTATTCACTATATAGCCCATTTAAATATAATCATCATCAGTCCACTGTGGATGTGTCCCAAACCACACACTATTCACTATTTAGTCCACATAAACACTAGTCTACTAGAAGAGAGTAGAAACAAAGAAAATAAGTAAAAATAAGAGAAAAGAAAGAAAGAGAGACAATAAACAAAAGAGAAAAAAACAGTAACATAAGAAAGCAAGAACAAACTACAGCTAGACAAAAAGAAGAAAAAAAGACCATTGAAAAAGACAATATGTTATAAAATAAATAAGAGGAAAGAAAAAAAGAACAGAAAAGATAGTAGGGGAAATCAATAAGGGCAAAAATTATAAAAAATAAAAAATAAAAAAAAACAACAAAGGATAAAAAATAGATAGTGAGAAAATAGAGAAACAAAAGAAGAAAGAAAGAAAAAAAACAATAACAAAATATAAAGAAAGGCAAAAGGAAGAACAATCTAAAACTAGACAGAAGAAAAGATGAGATAAAGAAACTAAGAAAAAGATAGAAAGAAAGATCAGTAAATGCTGAAATAAAGAAAGAACAAAAAAGAGGAAATATACTAAAGATAAATGAAATGATAAACAAATAAAATGAAAGAAGGGTGAAAAATGCACAGTGAGAAAAAAGGAGGAAAGAAACAGAATGGAAAGAAAATGTGATTATAATGAGTGTGTGTTAGGATTGTAATGAGTTTGCAGTTCCATTGACATTGAATGGAAGCTGCTGATTGGTCATCTGCTGTAACACCCATTATGACGTCATCAGCTGTCAGGTGGAATGAAATGCTAGAATAGTGTGTCAGCATGTTTCAATGGGAAAGTTTCACACTTTAATCTGAAACTAAATGTCCACCGTGCGGCTCTCACTGAAGTTCTGTAGTAAACCATGTGTGAAAGAAAAAGAAGAAGTATTTGAATCACTCTATAGAATAACTCGGTGGAAGTAATAGTGAAAGGAAGAGATGAGGCGCTGACGCATGACGATGGTTTGGTGGAAGGAAATGATAATTAGGACATCACGGCCTCGACTTCTTTCTGCGACAGCTCTTCTCTGAATAAGTTTCTCATTTGAAATTTGCATTAATTATCTCACAAGCTCAATGAAAAAACGAGATTAACTCCAGCAGGGGTTGAATTAAAGGATGAGAGACAGACTCAGAGAGAGAGTGTGAGAAAAAAGGGAAGAGAGAGAGAGAATTCACTAGATTGATGTTGCTCAGCAACCATTCATTACAAATGTGTACGTGCCATCTCGATTCTTCTCCACGTCCACACGTAGTCTTCTCCATTCATCTTCAGCTCAATTAACTCAGCCGCATCATCACTGCCTTCGTTAACCATGCATTCGTCCATCAGAGGGCCTCACTAACAACCGCACGCTGCTCATATCACTGCTCCTTTCCTTCTGAAAGAGAGGGAGAGGAAGCGAGAGAGAGAAAAAACATAAAAGTAAAAAGAAAGAATGAAAACAAAAAGAGAATAAAAGAAAGAGAGAAAGAATAACAATAAACAATAGATAACAATAATAATTAAGAAACCACACACCCTGTTCACTATATTGTCCACATAAACCCAATCAGTCCACTACAAAGACAGCATAAATAAAGAAAACAAGAAAGACTAGATAATTTAAAGAAATAAAAACAGAAATAAAGGATAAAGTAACAATAAAAACAATGAATAATAAAAGAAAAGAGGTTAAGCAGTATAGAAGATGGATGGATGGAATAAAAGGAAAGATAGAAAAACAGAATTAAGACAGACATAATAAAATAAGAAAGACAGAAATAATAAAGAAAGACAATAAGAACGAAAGAAAGACAAAGAATAATCAAAGAGAGGAAGAAAGGAAGAAGGAAAGAAAGAAAGAGAAATCTACACAGAAGAAGAAAGAAAGAAAGTTACAGAAGTGAGAAAAAAATAGAAAATAAGGAAAACATGAGGATAGAATGAAGGAAAGTGAACAAAAGCAAGAAAACAGATAATTAAGAAATGCAAAAATAAATAAATAAGCACACAACAAATAACATTAAGAGACGAAACAAAAAAGAACCAAAATAAGAGACAAAAAAAGAAAGCAAGAGGCAATAAACAAGAGAAAAAATAATAAAAAGAAAGTAAGAACAAAAAGTAAGAAAAGAAGAAGAGAAGAAGAAGAAGATAAAAGAAAGCAAGTTAAAAGACAAAGAAACTAAAAAGATAGAAAATAAGGAAATATAAGGGTTGAGAAACAGAAAGAAAGAAAGAAAACACTAGGTAATTTAAACAGATAAAAATGAAATCAAAGAGAAAGGAAGAATAAAAGCTACGCACGAAAGAAAAATAAAATTAAGACCAAAACATAAAAAAAAGAATTAATGTGAAAAAATTAGAAACAAGGAAACTTAATACAGTATAAGTAGCAAAAAAAGATTAAACAAACAAACCACAAACAAATAAATGAATAAATGCATAAATAAATAAATAAATAAATAAATAAATAAATAAATAAATAAATAAATAAATAAAGATAAAAGAAAAATAAACACACAAGAAAGAAAATTAAGAGACAAAATGAAACAAAGAAAATAAAGCAAAATAATAAATAAACAAATAAAGAAAGAAAGACAGTGATTAGGAATTGCAAAAAATAAAGAAGAAAGGAAGAATGTAAAGTAGACCAAAGTAAAACAACATCAACAACAACAACAAAAAAAAAAACAAGCTGAAAATAAAAGCAAATAAGTAAGTAAAAATATGAGGAAAGAAACAAAAAAAGAATGACTAACAATAGCTGCCATGTTTTGTTGTCTTATTAACCTCATTAGAGAGAAAAAAAGAGGCTGGTGAGGGAAGGAGTGTTTACAGCTGCTATAGTGTACGTGAGAACGGAAACTTGTTTGTGAACAATAAATTGTAATCATAGGCAGATTGCTGTGGCGTACTGTCAGAGAAATAAAACAGGTGCTGTTAGAGGAAAAGAAGAGTGGAATGTTCTTTGGTGAAACAAGACATTACAAAAATAAAAGAAGGCTTGACTACAGTGTGAAGCTTTGTAGCTCGGAGGAACACATGCTCTGCAGCACAACATGCACAGAAAATAATATATAAAAGGATACAAGGAAGAAAGGAACTCACAAAAAAAGCCTCGCTGCTGTGTTTCTGTCACACACGGACACAAAACGCCTGGCGAGATTTTTTCTTCCCACCATTCTGACATGTTCTTCGATATGGAAACAGCTCTGTAGAGTTGACACGTATATATTATGATGTGTTGGAGCCTGAGGCGTCTTTATCACAGTGAGAGACAGACAGGGGTCAGGATACGACCCACGGGACTCTGTAATAGAAACGTTTGGATCGGTCAAGAGTTAGCGTTAAATATGGATTAGGGAACAAAAACTAGCCTCATATTCTCGCTTTAGCTGACAGGAGTGGAACCTTCTTCTGTTGTAGCTCATCCACCTCATTGGTTGATGTATTCTGAAATGCTATTCTGCTCACCACTCTCTGCAACTTAAGGCCTCTGTTACGTTGGCTATAGTAAATGTTCATGATTCCACCATCAGGAGAACACTGCACAACAATGGTGTTCATGGCAGAGCTGTAAGAAGAAAGCCACTACTATCCAAAAATAACATTGTTGCCTGTCTGCAGTTTGCTAACGATCACGCATCACGCAAGCCAGAATGCTATTGGAAAAATGTTTTGTGTATGGATGAGACACAAATAGAACTTTTTAGTTTAAATGAGAAGCATTATGTCTGGAGAAAGGAAAACACTGCATTCCAGCAGAAGAACCTTATCTGTGAAACATGGTGGTGGAAGGATCATGTTTTTGGCCTGTTTTGCTGCATCTGGGCCAGGACGACTTGCAATCATTGATGGAACAATTCATTCTGAATTATACCATTTATATACAATTATACCATGTCAGGACATCTGTCCATGAACTGAATCTCAAGAGAAAGTGGGTCATGCAGCAAGACAACGACCCTAAGCACACAAGTCGTTCTAGTTAATGTTTTGGAATGGTCAAGTCAAAGTCCTGACCTTAATCCAATAGAAATGTTGTAGAAGGACCTGAAGCAAAGAGTTCATGTGAGGAAACCCACCAACATCCCAGAGTTGAAGCTGTTCTGTACTGAGGAACGGGCTAAAATTCCTCCAAGCCGATGTACAGGACTGATCAACAGTTACCCCAAATGTTTAGTTGCAGTTATTGCTGCACAAGGGGGTCACACCAGATACTGAAAGCAAAGGTTCACATAATTTTGCCACTCACAGATATGTAATACTGGATCATTTTCATCAATAAATAAATGACCAAGTATAATATTTTTGTCTCATTTATTTAATTGGGTTCTCATGCACTATACAGTATATACTGGTTTGTACATAGTGTAGTGCACAATTGGGATTCCCTCTATAAGTGCACTAGATGGGATATTTAGTGGTTGGAGCTATTAGCTCCATATGACTTTGATGAATTTGAATGGTAAAGGGGGAGGAGCCCATATGAGATGAAAATGAAAACTTGAGCTCAGGGGCATGATAATCAAGTGGAAGTGAATTCAAATGCAACATGAAAGTAAGCATGCCTGGTTAAGTCGCCTCCTCCTGATGAGGTTTGGGACGCGACCCATCGTAGAATTAATTTGTCCTCGTTTGCAGAGTGATACGAGAAGTGCCCCGCCTGCTCGGTGTGTTAACGATGTGCCCTAATGCCCTGCCAGGACCCCACTGAGCTCACTGAGTCAGTGCCAGAGTGCGCACAGTGTCCTGCCGTCACCATCTGCACTACTCACTCACTCTTACATAGTGCCCTTACTCACTACTCCCTGCTAACACCACCATGCATTATGGGTACTCTCAGTACATCATCAGAACACAGGCTTGCTGCAATGCATTGTGGGATTTTATAAGCACTATTGATTCTCCACTATGCTTTAGGACGCAGCTGCAAACTTCCCTATGTAGTGCATGCTTATCCGTGTGTAGGGTGCAGGTAGATCACTTTATCAATCCTGTAAGTGAAATTGACAAGGACGGACGGACAGATAAATAGACAGATAAACAGTCATAGACATATACAGTAGACAGAGAGATAGATATGATAGACAGACAGTCAGACAGGTCGATAGAAAGATATACATATACAGGTGCATCTTAAAAAAAATTACAATATCGTGGAAAAGTAATTTTTTCCTGCAATTTAATTAAAAAAGTGGACTTTCATATATTCTAGATTCATTACACATAAAGTGAAATATTTCAAATCTTTTTGTTTTAATCTTGATGATTACGGCTTACAGCTCATGGAAATCAAAAATCCAATATCTCTAAATATTTGAATAAAGAATTTATAATATAGAAATTTCGACCTAAGAAGAGCTCTAATCAGCTAATTAACTCAAAACACCTGCAAAGATTTCCTGGCCTTTAAGCTTTCAGTCTGGTTCAGTACGCACAACCACAATCAATTTTCAGATGACTGTAAACTTTGCTTTTCATTTGGAAATCAAGGTCCCAGAGTCTGGAGGAAGAGTTGAGAGACACATAATCCATGTCCAGTGTGAAGTTTCCACAGTCAGTGATGATCCACTGTGTTTCCTCAAGTGGATAGTCCATGCAGCGTCTACCAGGAGAGTTTAGAGAATTTCATGTTTCCGTTTGCTGAAAAGATTTATGGAGATCCTGATTTCCTTTTCCAGTAGGACTTGGCACCTGCACACAGTGCCAACACTACTAGTTTGCTGACCATGGTATTAGTGTGCTTGACTGGCCAGCCATCTTGCCTGACTGTTGTACTGACATGTATTTTCAAGAGGAAAATGAGAGACATCAGACCCAACAATTCAGATGAGCTAAAGGCCGCTATCAAAGCAACCTGGGTTTCCATAACACCTCAGCAGTAATTTGTGCAAAAGATAGACACAACAAAAAAAAGACAGATAGGTATGATAGATAGGTTGACAGGTAGATAGACAGATATACATGCAGACAGATAGACAGATAGCTATACAGGCAGATAGACTGACATACATATAGATAGGGTAGACAGACAGCGAGACAGACGGACAGACAGATGGGTTGACAGATGCGCTATGTCAGATAAAATAATGAATCCTATACCCTACTTAGTGCACTATATGTCCAATCAGTTGACTTTTTGCTCCCTAAGCACAGCATATGCACTTGAAATAATGACTCCTTCACCCTGCATAGTGCACTAGATGTGCAATAGGGTGCCATTCAGAATTCAGCTCCCTACTCTCTATAAAGGTGCCCGATGGTAAAATAGCACAAAAGTAATGACTTATGATGATATGGTCTGATTGGTTACAGTGGTGTTTTGGGCTGGAACTGTGGTCTGATTGGTTACAGTGGTGTTTTGGACAGGAACTGTGGTCTGGGCTCTGATGAGTTACAGCAGTATTGTGGGCAGAAACTGTATTCTGATTTATAGTGGTGTTTTTTTCAGGAACTCTAGTCTTGTTGGTGTACAGTGGTGTATATATATATATATATATATATATATATATATATATATATATATATATATATATATATATATATATATATATATATTCCAAGTTCATTATACCACAACATACACACACAATAACATACAATTCACACATATTTGAATTACACAGAAACTTAATGAAGCGTTTCACTGTGATTCTCACTCCAGTGCACTTTATTAGGTCACACCCCATCTATCTATCTGGTGTAACAGAGGGAGCTTAATGGCACAAGAATAATTCCTGTTATATAATAAAAAGAAGAGGAATGCAGACTTGCTGTAAAGTCCATCTACAAGCCAACTCTCTCATCCTCACTGGCAAAATGTCACAGCAGCCTCTTCCCAATCCCGTGCAATCAGCTCCGGAATGCGCACTTCAGCTGAGCCACCGCTAAAAGCCACAATCTGCTTCAAGTGGCTGCTGTCCTCAAACAGAGCATGAGAGAGAGGGGGGGGGATTGGGATAAGATGCTCCCTAAAGTCCAGTCACTGTGTCATTTACCTGATTGAGTGAGATGCTCTAATGGCCTCCAAAAGGGCACTAGAAACTAAATGTTTTCGGTGCAAAGGAATGACTTGACCATACATGCTGACTCAAGAATCAATAAATAGAGCTGGCAGCCACCACTTACCATGATACAATGTGCATAATGCCAACTGTTGGTGATTCATGTGTGGTCAATGTTAGAAGAATTCTTGACTTGAGTTGTTACTGAGTTATTTTTTCTGATTTCCTGCAACATACATAGGCTGCGTCCAAATATCCCTACTACATTGTAGGTGAAAAGAAGCACGCCAAAGGACTAGTAAGTCAGAATTCACAGTATTGATAAAACAGCACATGAGAAATATCGAAATGACCTATAGCTTCCGCCAAAATTCTGTAGAATGGAACCACTGTACACTGTGGATACTGTAGTATCCCATAAGGCAGCAGGATTGGCGCTGAAGAGCTGACAGAATCCATGCTGCGTTGTATGTTCGGACTGTATTCATGCTTACCACTTATGCTGATCAGTATGTACTATATCAACGGCCGAGTAGTAACCACTGAATCAAATTTCATAGGTATTGTCACAGTATGCGTTTTTGGACACAGCCATAGTGTCATTTTAGGCAAGAACTGTGTTTTGATTGGTTACAGTGTCCTTGTCGGTGGAGACTGTGGCCTGGTTGGTTACAGTACCATTTTGGGTGTGATTCATTACAGTGGCATTGTTGAGGGGAACAGTAATCTGATTTTTTTACTGTTGTGTTTTGGTCAGGAATTGTAATCTGAATGGTTACTGTGGTGTTTTGGGCAGGAACTGTATTCTGATTGTTTAAAGAGTTGTTTTTTTTTTTTGTTTTTTTTGGGTTTTTTTTGGGCAGGAACTGTGGTCTGATCGGTCACAGAAGTGTTAAGGGCAGGAACTGTGGTTTGATTGGTAACAATGGTATTTTGGGCTATTCTGATTGGTTGTAGGAGCAATTTAGGTGGGAATTATGGTCTGATTGGTTGCACTGAGATTTTGGGCAGGAACTGTGGTCTGATTGCATTAAAAAACATGACAAAAAATAAAATCAAAGAAATAAATGAGTGGTCTTCTGTAAAGCTTATGTAATCTCCACACTCACCAGCCACAAGGTTGAGTGACCAAGAAAGTGAAAGCTAACTTAACGAGTGAAGTCTAACCTAGTGTGTGAAAGTTTAGTTCCTTTAGTGCCATTGCAGGCTTGAAATCTGGGTGGGCTGTTAATTAAGTGTGCTCATGAGAATATTAGGCCACACCCATTACCCCATCACCACACCCATCTGACAGTGTCAGATCAGTATGAGCAATGGATTCAGCTGCTGTTTAAGTGGGCGGCTGTGGATCAGGTGGTAGAGCGGGTTGTCAACTAATTGTAGGGTTGGCAGTTCGATTCAAGACCCACTTGACTCCACATGCCAAAGTGTTCTTGGGCAAGACACTGAACCCCAAGTTGCTCCTAATGGCAAGCTAGCACCTTGCATGGCTGCTCTGCTACCATTGGTCTGTGAGTGTGTGTATGAATGGGTGAATGGAACATAGTGTAAACCACTTTGGAAAGTTAAAAAAGTCCTATATAGGTGCAGACCATTTACCATTTAACCATATTATCACATTTCTGCCTTTTTTTTCAACACCAATGCAAACATTTTTAATATTATTTGTCGTAATAAATGTATGCGATCTTAAACTGTTATAATAGCGTCATGCTGGAGTGGAAGTGGTAAATTAGTCTGACAAATTCCTAAATTGAAATATTACCCATCTGGATAATTAGCATATAGTTGAGTAAGAGGAATGCCAAAATCATGAACGGTCCAGCTGGCTGATTAAAATCAGATATAGAGTCCAAATGGAAGCAAATCAGAAGAATAAATATGACACGACATGACTTTGTCACATTTAGAGTTATTCATTTGGCTGATGCTTTTATCCAGATTAACTTAGTATTATTAAGGGTCTAGTTCAAGCCCAGCCTTGAAATTTGAACTTACAACCTTCTGGTCACTTAAACATTGAGCTACGGCTGCTATCTTCTGTTCTCCCTCCATCAGCTTTATCTCAGTCATAAAAAAAAGATGAACTGCGAAGTCCAAAATTGATGATGGCTATAATACAGCCAAAGTAGCCCTATTTTATAATTAGAATACCCCTGTCCAGGGTCATGCGGCTTTTATTACATCCCCGATTAGCTGTTTTTATAACATAACACTGAAAATACAGCACCAGCCCTAGGGCTTTTCCAAAATAAAATAATACAATAAAAAAAGGTTGAGCACCAAAGGATGAGGCAAGACTCATCAAATCAGTCCCACGTGAATTAACTGTTAAAACGGTCTGGATGCCCTTCAGCGACGAAAAATGCAAACAGTGTTTAAAACTATAAAACTATGCATTAAAACAAACCAGAGCTTTGCAAAGATGAAGGTCAGGGTGTCACTAAATTTTTTTCTATATAGTTCACCCTCAATAAATTGAGCTTAAGCAAAGAAAGGAAGATACAAATCCCACAGTGGCACTTATCAACTCCATCTCAAATGCTAGAACTGTGTTTGTTTATTACATTTGTACACTTGTATAACAGATCTAATTTCTCATATTAGCATTCAGTATACAGTATGGTATGTGTCTTAAGCTCACTTGTGGACGCATTTACTTAAAAAAATGACCTGAGAACTACCGCAAAAGTACATCAGAATAACATGTTCCTATATTTACCTCAGACAGTAATTTAGCTCACATGTGGACACATTGATCTCAGAACTGAGTCATACAGTAATTAAGCTCACTAATGTATCAGAATTACCTCAAGAGTACATTATAATTACCTCATAAGTACCTACCAAAGATGGTAAGTTAACACTCCCGTGGACACATTTACCTCAAAATTACCACAGAAGTAATGCAGATGGTAATTAAGCTCACTTGTGGGTAGATTTACATTAGAATCACCTTAAAATTACTTCAGAATTATCAAGAATATCAAACTTTAGCCACTTACAGTGTGCACACATTTATCTCAAGAATTACCTGAGCATTACTACACAAGTACGACAAACAGTAATTAAGCTCACTTGTAGACATAATTACATCTTAAATATCTCTAAATTACCTCAGAAGTAATTCAGAATTATCTCAGAAATCCCTTAGCTATACCTCAACACTGGTTTTTGCAGTAACTATTTTCACTTTCTATAACTCCAAGTTGTCTCACAATTTTACTGGTAAATCCTTACATGGGCAGGTGCTGGAAGAAGGTTTTAAAGCAGTCAAGAGCATTTATAAATTATGTAAAGAAAGTATTTTTTTCTCGTTCTTTCTGTTTTCAACCCTATTTCATGCTTATTACTTTCTTTCTTGATTATGTATCTTTCACTTTCTTTGTTTTTCTTTCTTTTTCTTTTTTCTTTCATCCCCCTTTCATGCATATGTCCTTTCTTTCTTATGTATCTTTCACCTTCTTTCTTTCTTTCTTTCTTTCTTACTTTTATCCCTCTTTCATCTTAATACCCTTTATTTCCAAGTCAATCATATCTATCTATCTATCTATCTATCTATCTATCTATCTATCTATCTATCTATCTATCTATCTATCTATCTATCTATCTTTCTTTCTTTCTTTCTTTGTTCCTTTTTTGCTAATGTCCTTTCTTTCCAGATTAAACATCTTTCTTTCATGATTAATCTTTCTTTCATTCTTGTCCTTGTTGTAATCTTGAGTCGCTATTTAATGTAATTCTGTTTCAGTGTTAACAAAAAGTAAGAGTGTAAGTTACCCTCTAGCCACTTCACTTATTTTTTAAAACTGAAACCACAGGTGTTTTAAAATGTCTCAATGCAGTTGTTAGAGTGAACTCTTCTTACACTCCAGTGTTCAGTGCAGCCTTTTTTCCACTAAACTTAATATTTGTTCTTCCAGCTTGAAGCAGTGTTCAGTTCAAAGGGCCATGATTGCCATTCCAGATCCGATCTCAGCATATCCCATCATCCCTTTATTAATTGCTACCTATGAACTCTAATGAGACGTAATTCGAGTGGAATTGTTTTGTAATCACGCGTGTATTGTTCTGTCTGCTTCTCCGGCGTCTATAACCAACCATTAGAAAATGAGAAAACGAGCTCATCGTCATCCTCATGCGCTTCTATTATCGCCTGTTTGTTTCAAAATGGTTTCTGAGACATTTATGTTTGCCGTTGATCATAACCAAATGGGCAATTTTCTCTCTCTGAAGTGTGTCTGAGCTCAGACCGAAGTGAAACACAGCCGACTGAGACACCCGCATCCCAAATCTTCTCCCCTTACTCACTCCATCATTTATCAATTATAATTACTGTCTTTTGTTCAGATTTCCTTTTGTAGAGAATTTCAGTCAGTGCTGCACCATGGAATCCTTAATTTTTATAAACTATACATTTTTAAAATTTATATTTAAGTTTAAAAGGTGAAACTTTTCCCTTATTCTTTCCTTTTCTTTCTTTTTTTGGACCATTCTTTCTTTCGTCTATTTTTAGCCTGAATTCTTCCACCAGACATCATTGTATCCATTTTCTCATTTATTATCTTATTATCTTATTATCCATTAATCCTTTTATCTGGTTCCTCTTCACTTCACTCATTTCACTCATTATTTTTATCCATTGATCGTTCTTTCTTTCTTTCATCCCTTGTTCATTTACAACCTTTCTTTCTTCTTTCATTCATACCTTCCTTCATCCAGTCATCTTTTTTCTTTATTCTCTTTCTTTCTGTTTTTCTTTCTTTCTCTTTCTTTAATTAATTCTTTTAACTTTTTTCCCCTTTTCTACATGCACTTATATTTTTAACTCTTCTTCATTTTTGACCAGTAATATGCATAGAATTAAATTTGTGCCAAAAGTGTTGAACATAACTTTTCAAGAAGTGAACAAAAATATACAATGAGAAAGAAGAAAAACACTTTGAATCTGAAAGCAAAAATGTAACATAATCTTCAGTTTTCAAATCTTCCTTTTCACTAATCATGGTTTATGAATGCACTGACAGAGTTTTCGTTTATGCATACAAATATTTTGGTTTACATTCTGCAAGTTTACGTTCTCCACTCTGGCACAAACCCCTCATGTGGGTGGAGCTTAACAGCAATGTACTCATTGGTTAGTGAGATTTGGATCAACCATTAGCCATATAGAGTTGATCAGTTCCATATAAAACATGAAATGAACACTGATATTTATGAACGTGTGTGGATGTATTTTGCAATTTATTACAGGGATAACTTTTCCCACACTGCTGTAGCAGGTCAGAAAGTCTTTACAGAAACACACCGTGCCTTTACTTTATTAGCCTACAGTCACTAATACACTGCAGCTCCATATGTGTGGATTTGCTGATGAGCAGAAAATTCACTGCTGGATTATTCCTGACCCGAGTGTCACATTGAAACCTTTCTAAAAATACAGTGCCAGGAAGATGTTATGAATTTAATAATTCTTCCTTCTGGCGCGATGCCTTGTTAATGCACACTTCCTCCTCTACTGTGAGACCAATTATGACATCTTCATATAATAATTATTTACTGGCACTCCAAAGTGTACTGCGATATAAGGAGTGGAAAGAAAAAAAAAAAAAAACTTCACCTGGAAAACTCAATATAAGCGAGGCTACAAATCTGAAGTTAGAGCTTATTATCTACAAAATATAGCCAAGGTTTTCCGAAGGTACGAGGCTCACCAGCTGAGGCCTGACATTTATAGGGGGAAAGAAAATCTACATTCTGAAGGCCAGAGTGGCCAAGTCTCTTGGCTGCCATTTAAAACTGAGAAGTGTGTGTAATATCCGATTCTGAAAAAAAAAATAATAATTCTACTCACTACTGTATATAGTCTACATAAACACCATGAACAGTCCACCGTGATGTGTCCCAAACCACACACTCTATTCACTACAGGGTCCACATAAACACCATGATCAATGCATTATGGACGTGTCCCAAACCCTATTCACTATATAGTCCACAGAAAAGTCCACTATCAGTCCACTGTGGACGTGTCCCAAACCACACACCCTACTCACTATATAGTCCACATAAACTCCATCATCAGGCCACTGTGGACATGTCCCAAACCATACACCCTACTCACTATATAGTCCACATAAACTCCATCATCAGTCCATTGTGGATGTGTCCAAACCACATACCCTATCTCCCCTGTAGTCCACATAAATACAACCACTAGTCCACTGGGCACTGTTAGCCAAATTAGCATTCAGAGATCAAATATTTATTTTTGCAGGTTTTATGCTATAGCAGCAAAAAAAATGTAGCTGAAGCAATTTCCTTAAGAATTAAATACTGAATTAAATTCCTCTCACTAGTAAGTAACTAGCCAGCATGCTAATCATCTACCTTGTTAACCATCTAGTGGTCAGGTATAGATATCTCACTCTAATACACAATGTATAAGCATGAGGGCTAACACAGGCTAGCTACTAGTTTTAAGATCACAATTACTTAATTAGCCTAAGGTTAGCTAGCTTTTTAGAGAACGATGCAAATGTTTTTATTTATTTATTTATTTTTACACAACTGTTAGCCTGATTTTAGCCAGCTTGTGATCTGGGAGCATATTTAAAAGCTGAAATGATTTTGTGTATGCTGGTAGCAAAAGGTGCTATGCACCGAGATATTAATCCACGGCCATTTTGTAGCAGAAATAACATGCTCAGCCCCAACTGTTTCTCGCAACACCATTTTTATTTCTCCACTTCCTGTCAAAATATAAGAATCCAATACAAATTCACGCTTGGTTTCTTTTTAATCTGGGGAAAAAACAATCACTCTAGCGCTGACTCGACCACAAAGAGATAACGCAAAACGAAAGAGAAAAGGCGCTAGAGGACAATGTGTAGTAGTTAGAAACTACCGGTTAATGTCCTGTCTGTTGTGGTGGGTAGCAGATGGCACTGAGGCAAAGTGGCTGTTTTTAACTCTGAGGTGAATTTTAAGTATATACATATATCTCACATATATGTGAGATATATGAATGTATGTGTATGTGTGTGTGATTGTGTGCCCTGCGATGGATTGGCACCCTGTCCAGGGAGTACCCCGCCTTGTGCCCGATGCTCCCCGGGATAGGCTCCATTTCCCCCCTTGTGAATACTTATATACATGTGTTTATTTATTTATTTATTTATTTATTTATTTTTAAGAAATTTGCAAAGATTTCAAACAAACTTATTTCCTGTTATCAGTATGGGGTATTGTTTGTAGAATTTTGAGGAAAATAATGAATTTAATCCATTTTGGAATAAGGCTGTAACATAACACAATCTGGAACCTGTGATGTGCTGTGAATACTTTCCGGATGCATTGTATATACATATAATCTCATAATTAATTTTGTTTGCAATGCATGAATGAGTTCAGGCTTGAAATCGCAAATAAAATAAACATAAAAAAATATATATATATTTAGATGTTTTTTGTCAGTATTTTTATTTTTTTTGCAGAGGTCTGAGGTCTGTTGGCCTTTGACTCTTACTCTATGACTCTCACTCTCACTCTAGTCTACTGTACAATCAGAATTTAACGGCATGCTTATTCAGTAATAAATAAAAATAAGTAATGCTGACTATTGGAAAAACTATATAAAAATGCTATGGAAAATGAATACGTTTTCATTTTCTGGTGGGAAAAAGCACTTTTTCATTATGTAAATGTCACACGGATTTCAGGCATTTCTAGCTCTTTAATCTCCTCTGGTGAAGCTTTTTAATATCTGCAGATATTTCAACTTGTCTGCGTCACTGATGGTGCTTTGCTCAAATGTGAAGGTCAAGCTCTGCTAAGTGGCTGTGTCCAGAATCACTCAGCATGCAGGGAGCAGGAACTTCGTGCTGTGAACATCTCCAGCTGCAAATAAGGAAAACGACCCCCTGAAGACCAGGACACACAACACGCTCTTCATCTGTTCATTTAAACAAAGAGTAACACAAGCCTCACCATTTTCTGGTCCAGATACAACATGTTTGCTTAGACAGGAGCAGTTTGACCAAAAATAAATTGTAGGCTAGAATGAAACACCAAGTATACAGTATCTTGATTAGTTATTAGTACTTAGATTGTCGCTGAGCGCACAACTTAACAATTAAAATGAAAGCAAATATATTGTTTAACAACAGCATATTTTATGTACTTTGTGCTCCATAAAGGTCACTGTTTTGGTGTACTATTCAAAAGTTTGCACCTCTTGGCAATTTAATGTATCGTTTTGCCTTTTTGAGCATCAGTGAATGTTTGCACCTTCTGTAATAGTTGTGTACGAATCCCTCAGTTGTCCTCAGTGTGAAAAGACAGATCTCACCATCATATAGCCGCTGTTGTGCCAGACCTGAAGGGTTTTTTCTGAAGAACAGAGGGCAGTTTAAGTGCTCAGAACAAACAAGGGACATATGAACAACTATCACAAGACATAAAAACAGTCATTGATCATTCAGGTAACAACACACAGTATTAGGGATTGAGCATGTTTAAAATTTTGAACTGGATCTTTTGTGTAAATTCAGTTATTATTGTATATTGCATACAATATGTAAACATCTGTTATGTAAAATAGCTTATTCAGGCCATGAAGCAAAACAGGAGCAAAACAGAAGTTAAATTGACCTCACGAACACACTTTAAACTGTTTTTTGATGAATTGCAAAAATAAATAAATAAATAATTAAAAGAAATTTTAAAATTTACATTTTTACTGTAAATGAAATATGAAAGTGTGAAAGCTTTGAATTTCACTTTTTCTTTATTTTCTCACTGTTGTGTATACTGTAATCAAAACAACTGAAAAAATAAAGAGAAATACAAATAAAAAAAAAAAATTCAAATAGCAAAATGGCAGCTGATTTTCCCCCTGATGCTTTGATTAGTAGAAGTAAAAAATATAGTTCACACATTATTATTATTATTATTATTATTATTATTATTATTATTATTATTATTGTATTATACATAGAGTTAAACATTCCTCATTTGAATTTAAATAAAACATGAATTCCGTTTTAATGTAAAGAAAATAAGACAATTACTTAATTAAAATTTTACTTTAACCTTAAGCAGTTCTGTAGTTGGTTTAACCCTTGTGTGTCATTTTAAAATAGTTACACATAGGTCCATAGAGGACAAAAATGTCCATGTCCAAAAACTGTCATATATTAATATTTTTTTTCCACTTTCACTGATGTCGTTTTTTTTTTTTTTTTTTACAAGCATCTTGGTCTGATCATAATTACTAAACTTTCATTCATTTTCAGAATTGTAACCCTTTAAATGCTGGTTTGTTTACATAATGCCACAGATGTTTTTAATGAAAAAAAGAAAAATAGTAGTTATTTTCCACATACTAAATGCTAAGCAGAATTTTGTTATTCTTTGATTATTACAGTCTTTGATACTTCAATGATTAACAACAACATTAATTTTGTTGCATTCATATTTTTATGCAGTTTCAGTTCCTCCCCCAGTCCAAAGACATTCGTGGTAGGCTGATTGGCATGTCCAAAGTATCCGTAGTGTATGAATGGGTGTGTGAGTGTGTATGTGATTGTGCCCTGTGATGGATTGGCACCCTGTCCACCCTGGTGTACCCCCCCTTGTGCCCGATGCTTCCTGGGATAGGCTCCAGGTTTCCCCGTGACCCTGAAGAAGGATAAGCAGTAGAAGATGGATGGATGGATAAAGTCTCAGATTCAAAAACAAAACAAAAAATTACCACTCAGGTCCATAAAGGACAAAAATGTCAATGTTAAAAAATATCAAATAATATAAATATTATATATTAATATTTTTTTCCAATTCCCCAGACATTTTACCAGCATCAGTTCTGATCATAATTACCAAATATTCATTAATTGTAAGCATTTTAACCCTTTAAATGCAGGTTTCTTTACATAATGCAAAAATCTTCAAAGCTCAGTCACTTATTTGAGTCGTATACATGGGGTGGGATTTGTCATTTCCAGTACAATATCATTTCTTGATTTCAAACTGTTCACACACACATACAATTTTTAGTACACACATACAAACCACAGCCCTGACATCCATACAAACAAACACAAACACAATTATAGCTGCATCATTTATTCAGCTGGTCTGCAGTGCTCTATAATACAGCAGAATCAGAAAAAAAGGAAAAGCAGGCAGAGGCAAAACCTGAGAAAATAGTACACATTTCAAAATTTTTATAAAAAATCAATGTTTTGAAACCTTGTCAACAAAATAAAAGCCTATTAACACAGAATGCATAATTTTATGCTTAAACACCACATGGATTAAATATTGCAGTTTGAATGGGTTTCAATGGGGACATTCATGTCCTTAAGTTCCTGAGTGTTACAATTTTGTGTACCTAGTTTAAAATAGATTTATGAAAGCAAATGAGGGTGAAATATTAAAATTCCAAAAAAATACACACCTTTTGCAAAATCAATGCTGTTTGCATTAACACAGACAAAATGATAAATAATAATAATAATAATAATAATAATAATAATAATAATAATAATAATAATAATAATGGTAAAAAATAGGTTGCAGATCATTAGACTACAACCATGCATTTTGGCATTTTTATATATTTTTTTTCTCAAGAACTCCAATTTTGCTTAACATTAAATGTGTGAAGCATGAAGGCTGAAAATGCAACTGGCTCAAAATATCCTGCCACCATATTTAAACCAGATAAAAAACAAAAAATAGTGCTCAATTTCCTTTAAAAATGGCCAGCACCCAAATGGGCAAGCTCTCCAAAAGCTGGAGCCATAAATCAGGGTACATATGTACACACACTTGTCTCTAAACAAATTGATTATGTTTAATTAAGGCTATTAGAAGACAGGGGACGGCCTTGATTAATAACCTCTTACAAGACAAATATGGCTATTATGTCCACTATTATTAGTGGAGCCTTTAGGAAACCTGATGGCTCTATAGATGAGTCTTGCCAAGAAGTGTTGCTTCAGTGGGCTATCAACTGGGAAAAAGAAAGAAAAAAAAAAGCAAAAGACGTCACCGGGAATTTACCATCTGTTTAAAATTTTTATGCAAGATATATAAGATATACTATATATATGGTATATACAACAATCAGCCAATAAAACCACTGGTGAAGTGAATAACATTGATTATCTTATTACAACAATCGGTCCTCAAAGCTGATGTGTTGGAAGCAGGAAAAACGGGCAAGCATACAAATCTGAGTGACTGACAAGGCCAGATTGTGATGGCTAGACGACTGGGTCAGAACATCGACAAAACGGTAGGTCTTGAGGGGTGTTCCCGGTATGCAATGGTTAGTACCTACCAAAAGTAGTCCAAGTGTAACTCCTTCCTGGTGCTGGAAGTGTACTATTAGATGAGATTACTACTTTAAAACGTTAAAAGGCTTAACAGGATCCTGAGTATTTAGCAGTTGATAGTGAATTAGCTTAACCTCTATTTACCAGTAGACAATGTTATCACAGGCATAAATGTATAGAAAAGATTTAATCAAGAAATAACAGCACGGTGCCTGCACTGAAGAATTACCTCATTCACACACTATGAGCTATATGGGTATTCCCCAGAAACCAATGTCTAGTATGTCAAATATATACAAACCTTATTAAAATGAAAAAAAAAAAAAAGTTCAAAGCACACAAGTAACATTTATAACATAAATAACTTTATTTGTCTATAGTCTGGGTGTTGCTGTGCTGTATTCAACCCTTTTCTCTTTTTGGGTTCTGTTTTTCTTAAAATATCACTTTATGCTTTAAATCTCAACAATTCTAATGATATGAATGCATTGGGGTAAAAAAAAATAAATAAATAAACAACCCTTAAAGAGCTCAAATACTCATTTCGTCCTCTCATAAGAACATACCAGTGTTAACCAAAGCTGGTCTTAACCTAATAAACATTAAACACAACTAACAATATAGTTTGGATTAGTTCCACCTTGTTGTAAATGTTCAAACCTTTACCAAGCGCTTGGGTTTTCAGTTGGGGCCCGTGAGTTGGTGTACATACAAAGACTCCTTGACGCCGTTAATGAACTGATACTAAAAACTCTCCATTACTCACGCATCTCGAAGAGGAAAACTAGCTGGATTGGTAACAACCAGCTGAGTGAATGAATCCACTGCAAGCAAGGTTCCAGCAGGTAATAGTCGGTTCAGCAATGCAGGTTCTGTGGTAGAGTCCCTCTTTACACAGGCGTAGTTACCGTGCTACTTGGCACAGTTCTCCACAGTCATTGTCCCTTCAGTTCCATGGGGAAAACTGCGGCTGGTGGTTACAGCTGTCCGTCTCTTATAACGACATTAGCTTAAAAGTCCACAGGTTACAGTTTGTATTTAGCCCTTTTCAAGCTAGTGAAAAACAACAAACGCTGATAACCTAGCTGCACTTCACTTAAACCACAAAGTTACCGAACTGCTAGTTTCACACGACTCTTAACTAAACAAAATGATATTTGTGCCACTACTGTAACAAAAGTTTAGTCTACAAGCATCGTCACCTCAGTGTATAACTTAGTTTCTTTCCCACTTTGCTCCCGCATGTCAAAGGTGATCTCTGATTGGCTAAGAGTGTAATTAAACAGGAAACGTAGTGGCTTAGACTACTCCACTGAAAACAAATTACAATTCACCCTAAAACAAAGGATTATGTGAAATAGAGTTTTCATTGAATTTACCCAGATATGTAATAAGCACTTTATTTATTTAGCTGTATTTTGGAAGGTTCCTACATGAGGAAGGACAACCGGTGAACCAGGGACAGGGTCAGGGGCACCCAAGGCTCACTGATGCGTGTGGGGAGTGAAGGCTAGCCTGTCTGGTCCGATCCCACAGAAGAGCTACTGAAGCACAAATTGCTGAAAAAGTTCATGCTGGCTATGAGAGAAAGGTGTCAGAACAAACAGTGCATCACAGCTTGCTGTGTAGCTTCAGATCGGTCAGGGTGCCAATGCTGACCCCTGTCCACCACTGAAAGCACCTACAGTTGGCATGTGAGCATTAGAACTGGACCATGGAGCAATGGAAGAAGGTGGCCTAGTCTGATGAATTACGTTGTCTTTTGCATCATGTGGACGGCTGGGTGCATGTGTGTCGCTTATATGGGGAAGAGATGGCACCAGGATGCACTAAACGAAGAAGGCAAACCGGTGGAGGAAGTGTGATGATCTGAGCAATGTTCTGCTGGGAAACCTTGGGTCCTGTCCTTATGTAGATGTTACTTTGACACATACCACCTACAAAAACACTGTTGCAGACCAAGTACACCCCTTCATTGCAACGATATTCACTAATGGCAGTGGCCTCTTTCAGCAGGATAATGCACCCTGCAACACTGCAAAAATTGTTTGAGAAACATGGCAAAGAGTTCAAGGTGTTGACTTGATCTCCAAATTCCCCAGATCTCAATCCAGTCGAGAATCTGTGGGATGTTCTGAACAAATAAGTCCAAACTTACACAACTTAAAGGATCTGCTGCTAATGTCTTGGTGCCAGATACCACAGCACACCTTCAGAGGTCTTGCGTACTATATGTCACCTTGGAAGCTACATTGTGTTTGTGTGTTTGTATGCGCATGCCTGATTTTGTAGCTAATCTTTTGGTTGTGACATTCTGCATGATATGTTATACATTATGTGTGAGAGTTATAGTGTCATTGAAATGAATGCTGCACCTGAATCTTATTCAAGGGTCAGTGAATCTTTTGGTACTCATATAGTGAGTCAGTTTTTGAATCTGAGAATCTTTTGGTCATGGACAAAATTGAATCCTCTCTTCTTCAGAGATTCAGCATAGAAATCAGTTAATCTTTAGGTTATGAGCAAGTTTAACTCCTCAGCATGTCAATGCCTGAATCAGCAAATCTTTTAGTCATGTCTGAAATTTATTCCTCTCTCATTCACCAAATCAGTGAATCTTTCAGTCATGGCTGAGATTCAATCTGGTCTCATTAAGTGGATCAGTGTATGAATCAGTGAATCTTTTGTTCATAACCACGATTTGCTCCTCTGTAGTTTTGCAGGTCAGTAAGAGGTTATTATTGTTCAAGGAATTCCCCTGCCTCCTACTGGCCTTAATTACATGTAATCAAAATCTGATCTGTCATCTCATATTCATCTTTTAATCTCAAACACAAATAACTTCAGTGTCTAGCAAAAAAAATCCAATACTTTCAGAGGGGACTGTATATTGCTGAGACTGCAAAGCGATCCGTAAAAGAAGATGGATTACACATTGTGACAGAGGACTCTGTCACGGGCCAGGGCAGCACTCATACTTCCTCACACACATAACCATTCCCCATCGTTTCCCCATGCAGCTACGCAGCCATTCTATAATTTCATACACACTCACACATACACTCAATGTCACTTCACCCTACAGTTTACCATCCCCAATAAACACACACACACACCCGATAAGGTTAATATACACACATCTTTATTACTTATCTGCATTTGTGTTTGTTGATGTCTTTGTTTGTGTAGTTCAGTCTTGTGGCATCTTCCAGGTCCAGTCCGCTGAGGTTACGGTAAGGGTGAGGGGATAAACGTAGGCAAAAGTCTGAGCGTTTGGCAAGGACCTGGAGATGGCCGGAAGAGGAATGGGCATGTCGGTTGGTGCCACTACTCACCAGAAAGGCGCTCGAGGTGTACATCACTATGGACGAGGAGAGGTCTGTCGTCTATGGTGACCTGAGGGAGGCTCTGCTGGAAAAATTCGACATCTCGGCAGAGACTTACCGTTAATGTTTTTAACACCCATCAAGAATGCTGGGAGAAAAGCCGACCGAGACCTACCACCATCTCAAGGGACTCTACTGGACTGGAACAACACATGAAGGAGGAGATCATTATCCTCGATACAGCTGCTTCGCGTGCTTCCCTATGATTTCAGGATTTGGGTAAGAGAGCATGAGCCAGC
Organism: Ictalurus punctatus; assembly: GCF_001660625.3. Taxonomy (NCBI): domain Eukaryota; kingdom Metazoa; phylum Chordata; class Actinopteri; order Siluriformes; family Ictaluridae; genus Ictalurus; species Ictalurus punctatus. Next base: position 4,495,061 of record NC_030441.2, read on the forward strand.
TGATTATCTGTCAGTTGGCCGGTTTGCAAACACAGTACCTTAAAGCACGTTGGGGAGGACTGCCACATCAAAAGGTACCAAGGTCATGGTGCAGGACAATGAAGGTAACAACTCCTCTACTTTGTCTAGCAAAGAACGCGTGTGCTTTTATTGTCAGCAGGCAGGTCATAAAGATTCAAACTGTCTAGGACATAAGCCAAAATTATCCAACAAGTGTTATGTACCGAGGAAGGGTGATGTCAGTGAAGATAATTTATATGAACTTGTTGCACAGTACTGTGATGTGACTGTTAATGGACATGATATTAAGGCACTAATAGACACTGGAAGTGCAATGTCCCTCATAAAGCACTGTCATATCCAAGAGACTCTAGCTAGCTATGCAAATACCACTACCATTCAATGTGAATCATGGTGAGAGGAAAATGTATCCTACCGCAGAGGTTACTGTACACATAAATGAACAATCATACCTGATGTGTGTTCGGGTGGTGGAAAGATTGCAAGCTGGGATGGTATTGGGGTGGGACATGCTTTACATGAAAGTGTTGAAGACTCACCTTGCCTTGTTTTAAAGATGAATGTGATAATACTTACCTGATACTTACCTGTTGGATAATAATGGTACATTCCATGTGGGCGGAGCCTCTGCTTCATCAGAATGGCTCTGGCCCACAGTCAGGGGGTATATTAAGGAGGGAGATGTGGTAGCTTGGAGGAAGGTTATGAGTTTATTTGCAAGTGAAATGCTTATTCAGGGCATATATAGTAATCCTGGTGTATAAGGACCTGTATATATATTGTAAATATTCCTTTTCTCCCCTTTTATATCTTTTCTTTCAGTTTTGTGCTTTTTTATTTTATTTTTGAGACTGTTTGTATCACCAAGGTCACCACTTCAACGATGTGCTGTTGTGGCTGAGCCATCATTTCTTGTGAGAGAGAGACTTACCAACATGCCTCATCACACACAGTAAACATCTGTATGTTGCTCATTAAAGGTCAAGGTACTCCAGTGAGAACCTCAGGACACAGGACTAACTGGGACAAAACCTTTTCCTCTTTCTTGTGCATTTTTCCTCTCAGCTCAGTGAAACCCAGCACAGGTTGGATGTGAACATACACATTATTGTAAAGAACAATAGCATATAAACAGTGCAGGGGAAGGTAATGAGTCTGGGATCAGCAACGCACACAAACAAAACCCTTAACAGATGGATGGCAATAAGAAACAGCTGCCAAGGTAGCCAAGTGTGCAGTGAGCAAGGAGTTGGGGTGAAGGAAACTAAATTTGACTCAACCTCAGGAAATTAAATAAAGGCCAGCCTTGGGGTAGTAAAAAAAAAAAAAAAAGTGAAGAAAAAAAAGCAAACCTCAGGAAAGGAGTAAGATCCAGACCTGTAGAACAAAAAAAAAAAGAAAAAAAGAAAGGTAAAATAAAATAAAACCTCAAGAAAATTGTGTAAACAAACAAAAAAGTCAAGATGACTATAAAAATATATTTTAAAAAATAAAATAAAATTCAAGAAAATTATTTAAAATAAAATTCAAGCTACAAGGAAATCTAAAAGGTTCAAACCACAAGAAAACAAAAGAAAACAAAACAAACAAAAAAAAAAACCTGAAGGAAATAGCAAAAAATATCAAACCTCAAGAAAATAAAAAACTAAAAGAAAACAAAAAACGTCTGGGTTATGCATGTAACCATGTAACGAGACACTGCATTTAGCATAACACTATGGAAGCACCCCTCGTGCATGACTGGCATCTGAAGCTTGTTTAATATCATGCCTATTTATAGGCCTGCCATGATCAGGTGACGTGGCAGTTAAGCGCGTCGCGTGATATAAATATGGCACCTGTGAACCGCAACTGTTAACCACTCTATTACCTGAAGCGAAGACGCAATTCACAGGACTACCCGGTATGACAGGGAACAGGGTTACAAGCATAACCCAGATGTTCCCTTTCAAAGAGAACTCCACGTTGCATTTAGCATAACACTATGGAAACGAGAATACCCACTCCGTCCTACCAAGGGCACGGCCTGTTCAAAAAGACCCAAGGTCACTGCAAGACACTCGAGCCCGTGGCGGAATGAATATCCAGGCTGTAATATCGAATGAATGTATGTGGCATAGACCACCCTGCAAAAGCACACACATCCTGTAAGGTTACCCTGTTGGACAAAGCCTTTGAGGAGGCGACCCCCCCTAGTGGAATGAGCCCTTATGCCCAGAGGCATAGCGAGACCGCGCACCTCATAAGTGATGGAGATTGCTTCCACTATCCAATTAGAGATGTGCTGCTTTGACACAGCATCACCTCTACTGTCGCCATCAAGCAGACCAGCAGCTGCTCTGACTTACGCCACTGGCCGGAGCGGTGGACGTACGTACAGAGAGCCCTTACTGGACACAGGAGGTGCACTCTCTCTTGTTCCGGTGTGAGGAACAGAGGAGGGCAGAAAGCCAGCAACACCACAGGCTGGGCAGCATATGTAGGCACATTAGGAATATAATCTGGCCTAGGATACAGAAAGGCCTTGGCTAATCCAGGGGTAAAGACAAGGCAGGAAGGGGCAACAGAGAGAGCTTGTAGATCTTCTAATCTCTTGAGAGATGTCAGTTCCAGCAGAAGAGCTACCTTTAGAGTCAGAAGCTTCTCAGAGGCTGACTCTAAAGGTTCAAATGGGGCACCTAACAGACCTTCCAGGACCACAGAAAGGTCCCAGGAAGATATGCGCGGCCTGCAGATGGGCCTCAGCCTCCTGACACCACGCATAAACCTCGAAGTTAGAGGATGTTGCTCCACAGAGGCTCCACCAACAGGGGCATGGCTGGCCGAAATGGTGGCCACATAAACCCTGATTGTAGAAGGAGCCCACCCCGCAGAGAAACGTCCATGTAAGAACTCCAGGACTATAGCTATTGCACAATTCACTGGGCCTACAGTGGATCCCTGCTTATGGGAATCTCCCAAGGAGTGCCATCTAGCAGGGATATTATCTCTGAGAACCATATTCGAGCAGGCCAATAAGGTGCTACTAGCAGCAGACATAGTCTGTCTTGGTGAACTCTCGCTAGAACTTGTGGGAGCGGAAAGATCGGGGGAAAAGCATACAGATGTGACCTCGGCCACATGTGCACCATGGCATCCAGCCCTAATTGTGTGGGAGGAGTGAGGGTGAATGACAGCAGGCAGTGTGTTGTCTCCTCGGAGGCGAACACATGCAGTCCCGCTTGGCCAACCTTGTGGATGGAGCCACTAATCCCTGGGCCTCAGCCCCTGCCTAAACAGGATGCCTGCCCCCACATTCCAGTTGCCCAGAATGTAAATTGCACTCACTGACAAAACTTTCCCTCTGCCCATAGAAGAAATAGTTGCGCTTGCCTGTACAGGGAGCGCAGACATAATCCTTCCAGGTGGTCAACATATGAGACCACTACTGTGTTGTCTGTAAACACATGCTAACCTCTCAGTTGAGGAAGAAGGAAATTCAGTGTTAGAAATATGACCCACATTTCCAAGCAATTTATGTGCCGCTCCAGATGAGGGCCACTCCAGAGACTGTGAGCTGGACAGCTGTCTAAGACCGCTCTCCAGCCCATGATGGAGGTGTCTGTCATTACCGTCTTGCACTAAGGAGACACCCCTAGAGTGTGACCGAAGACTAGAAACCAGGGACACTTCAAATTCTCAGAGCATGTAGGCATCGCCGCATGACACTAATTACTCTCAGAGGTTTTGTCCTTAGACGAAACCCCCAACTTCTCAGCCACCACTGAAATGGCCTCCTGTGCAATAGGCCCAATGGTATAGTGTTGGCTGCTACTGTCATTAGCTCCAATAGTCTCCTATAGAGACTGGAGGGGTTTCCAAGATCCAGCTTTATCTTGCTCAATGTTGATAGGATTGATCCTACGCATGTTGGGGATAGAAAAGCCCTCATCATAGTAGAATACTTATAACCCTTTGAAAAGTTGTCCACTGCACTGGAGAAAGCATACTTTTCTGAGGTTCAACCTGAGCCCCATGCTCTTCATGTGGGCAAGAACAACATCTCAATGTTGAACTGCCAGTTCCCTGGATTGTGCTAGAATTAACCAGTCGTCCAGGTAGTTTAGTAGACAGATGCCCTGGAGTCACAATAAAGACATTTGTTAAGGTGCGAGGGGATAAAGCTAGCAATATTTCTATGTGGAAATATTCACCTTTTAGATCTATCGTCACAAACCAGTCCTCAAACTGAATCTGTGGAACAATAGGTTTGTGTGTCAGCATCTTGAACCTGTATGTCCGAAGAGTACATTTCAGATGAAGCAGAGCTAAAATTGGCCGCATATTCCTCTATTTTTTGCGGACCAGGAAATAACGGCTGTAAAAACCTTCCTTTCTCAGGGAACGGGGTACATGTTCTATGGCCCCTTTGTCCAAGAGGGATCTTACTTCCTGTGCTAACTTCGGGCTCTGGTCTGTGCTGATTACTGTGGTAAGCAGACCTCTGAACCGGGGGGGTTGAGCTCTAAACTGGACCTGGTAACCCTTTTCTACGGTAGACAGAACCCATGGAGACACATTTGGCAGTAGTTTCCACACTGCCAGATGGTCTTTTAGTAACATTAACTATTCCATATTCTATTAGAGGGAAAGCATCAGATTTTCATCGCCCTGTGACAGCTCGCTGACCAGAACACTGAAAACTTTGGACCGCCTTGTCTAGGGGAGGTCCTGCAGTAGCATTGGGGGCTAACTGCCCTAACAACCTCATGTCCCCTGATACGTCCTTCCACGGCCCCTCAGGACCGCTCCTCTTTGTCTGCTTGGCCTTTATGACCATTCTCAGATCAGGCCTAGTAGCAGGCCGCGACTGTGGCCACCCGGTTCCCCTGGCTGTCTATGGGGGTCAGCGGGCTACCAAACTCACCTTCACATATGCTGCCATATGTCGAGGTCACTCAGTAGGTCTGCTTGGTAGGCAGCACTGTTATTGTCTGCAGTGACCCATAAGCAAGACTACTACTGCATAGGCCTTGCCCACCAATGCCACAATGGCCTTACACGGTGACTTGGATGGCAAAGCCAGCCCCCCTAAATTACCTGCTGCCAATGGGGAGAGGTAGCTTGCAAGCGCCTCCTCCACCTTCAGCATAGCTAAATAGCCATGCCATTCATTCCCCACAATGGCCAAATAATCCAATGTTGTGGGGTTATAAATATGGCTTATGCATGGTTTTCCCCAAAAAACCTGATATTTTGTCATGCACTTCTGGAAGAAAGGGGAGTTTCCTGTAGTGTGAGGGATTTACTTTCACTGGGGAGAAAAAAGCTCATCCAGCTCTTTATATGCTGCTCTCAGTTTGTAGCATATCCATCTGACTTCTCGGAGTCAGAGAGGAATTATTACGACTATTTTTGTATGTTGGGTTTTTTTTGTTTGTTTGTTTGTTTTTGGCTTTCCATAGCGGAAGGAGGAGTCTCGATGCGAGCTCCAAAATCCAGCGGAGAGCCAGACCCGGAAGACAGAGCAAGAGATAAAGCAGTGCTCGTCTCCGGCTCCTCTTCCGGATCCATAAGAGATCCCCCAGACCTGAGACAGCTAGCTGCCTTGGCAGTGGCGGGCCCAGATCCACGAGGATCTGAAACCCAAATTGCTCGCTTCCGAGAAGAGAGCGAGTCATAAGCGGAGCTGCCTAATGTAGGCGTTACAATGCGCAGTCAGACCGCTCGAGGGCTGCCATCGCATGCTCCAGCTCTAGAAACTGCACACAGAAAGTGTGCAATACTCCCTGTGATGAAACGGGAGCAAGGCTTAACACACTTCCTGAATTCTCTCAATCATATTTTTCTCTGTCGCTCATTCTTTTTTTTCCTTCTCTTTTTTTAAAGGGATAAAGTTCTGAGATTTTGAGAAAAGATAGAGAGGAAATAAGGCGTCTTTTTGTTTCGCTGAAGATAATTATAATAATAATAATAATAATAATAATAATAATAATAATAATAATAATAATAATAATAATCTTGCGGTTCACAGGTGCCATGTTTATATCACGCGACATGCTTAATTGTCATGTCACCTGATCATGGCATGCTGATAAATAGGCATGATTTTACACAAGCTGTAGATGCCAGTCACACGTGGGGGTGCTCCTATAGTGTTATGTTAAATGAAACGTGGAGTTCCCTTTGAAAGGGAACAACTTGTAAATGAAAATGAAAAGGATTAAACCTCAAGAAAAGTCCATAAAATAAGATTCAGTTCAATAAAACTTTCAAATCTTTACGAAACATAAAGATATTCAACTTTCACAAAACAAAAAAGGAAATTCAAACCACAAGAAAACTAAAAAAGAAAAAAAAAATCTATTAAATTGCAAAAAAAGATTCACAGCTCAAGGAAGTCAATGTAAATCAACGTTCAAAAGGCGAAATAACTCCACCCTCATGCAAGTTAAAACTCAAGACAAGAAAACTCAGTGAAGCCTAATTTACAGAAAGAAAAGAAAAACAATACTCAGACCTAAACAAAAATAGAATTAGAATTAACAGACCTAAACATTCAGCAGAGGACACTAATATAACTCAACTCAATGTGATGGTGCTGAATTAAAATGTGAAATTAATACAATTTAATTGAAATTTAATTGAATTGGACTGTGGCATGGCTGCTAGTGCCATGCCGGCTGGTTTGAGTATTTCAGAAACCGCTGATCTGTTGTGATTCTCACAGACAGCAGTCTGAGTTTACACAGAATGGTTGGAAAAACAAAAACTGAGCAGCAGTTCTGTAGGGTGGAAACAACTTGATGAGAGACGTCAGATGAAAATTGCCGGATTGGTTCGAGCTCACAGGACGACAACAGTAACTTAAATAACCAATCTTTACAACTGTGGTGAGCAGAAAAGCATTTTATTTAAAGCAAACCGTAAAGTGAATTTTAATCAAACATTTTTAAAAATATAACTGTGGAGTGCTCATTAATATTCAAAATTGTCATATAAGACTTGTTCACACAACTCATTATTGAATTGACAAATTGTCAAAATCTTTAGCTTTTAGATATTTTATTTAATACTTTCTCCATAATAAAAATTTCTGTGACTGTGTATTGGGATCAGTCCCCAGCACACCTGGCACATTCTTTTGTCATCTTAAGCACTTTCCCTTGCCTTTCCAGCAGCACAAAATTACCCAGTAAGCATTGCAACCTGAGAGATTCCTTTTCCAAAAGGAGAGTAAAGCTGTTCAGGCCGTATAGATAAAAAGTTTACAATAGCAATTTCCTTAAGTGGCATTATTAATATTAATGCAGCCTCCTGAATATTAATGAGATGCCCATATTCATTAAAAATGTTTATATCAGACACTACACTCCAATTTCACTCATAATTTCACTAAATCATTACTGCAAAGAAAAACAGGAGGAAGTCTACAAGTGTACGAGTGCCTCATTAATTTTCATCCACCGTCATTAATATTAATGACGTACACACACACCTCTTCAGTACAAACACAAAGTGGACATGTTCCTACAAAGTTAAAATGCTGTTTCACACGTCTCACTCATCGTAAAGCAGAAAACATTTTTTTATTTCCTCAGCATAAGCGAATCGTGAAGATGGAGGTCAAAGCACACTTTAAAGGAAGCAGGATTTTACAAAAAAGAAGAAGGAACATTATATAACAATGGGTAATGAAGAGGACCCTTTGTCCTTGAGCCAAAAAGAACCGGGACCTTTGTCTCTGCCGATGGGAGACATGCTGGAAATTAAAACTTGTCCCTGTTTTGGAATGTCACATAACCAAACTGTACTTGCAGCCATAAGCTAACAAACATATACATATAGATACAATGGATATAAAAAGTCTACACACCCCCGTTAAAATGGCAGGGTTTTGTGAAATAAAAAATGAAACCAAAATAAATTATGTCAGAACTTTTTCCACCCTCAATGTGAAATTACAATGTATAAATATTAAGTGAAGAAAATTCAGGAACATTTTTAGGGAAAAATAGAAAAAATAAAAAAGTTGCAATAACCTTGTTGCATAATTGTGCACACCCTTTTATAAGTGGGGATGTGGCTGTGTTCAAAATGAACCAATCGCAGTCAATGTCATGTTCAAAAGTAATTATCATACAGCTGTCATCAATGAAATTGTTCTGATTAACCCTAAATAAAGATCAGCTCTTTCTGAAGGATTCATCTTGGTTTCATCAGAAAGATAACCAAGATATAAATCAGGAGAAGAATATAAAATAATTTCCAAAACATTGCATGTACAATGGAACACCGTAAAGGTTATCAACAATAGGAGAAAATGGAACCATCCCCATGGTGCAGCATGGTGGTGGCAGCTTCATGCTTTAGGGCTGCTTTTCTTCTGCCAGAACTGCGGTTTTAATCAAGCTACAAATACCAGTAGATTTTCGTGTAAAACCTTCAGGTTTCTGCTAGGAAGCTGAAGATGAAAAGGAATTTCACCTTTCAGCATGACAATGACCCAAACCACACATCCAAATCAACAGAGGAATGTCTTAAGAAGATTAAAGTTTTTCAATGACCTAGCTAGAGCACAGACCTGAATCCAGTTAAAAATCTGCGGCTGACCTGAAGTGATCTGTGCACAGGAGATGCCCTTACAATTTGATGGATGTAGAATGTTTTTGCCTGAAAGAGTTGGAAAATATTGCCACGTCAAGATGTGCCATGTTGACAGACTCTTACTTGAAAGACTGAATGATAAAATAAAAAAAATGTAATGGTGCTTCAACTAAGTATTAGTTTAGGGGTTGTGAATACTTATGCAACCAGGTTATAACTTTTTTATTTTTCTTTCTTTTGTGTCATGTAGTGCAATTTCACAGCAAAAGTAAAAAAAAAAGTTTCTGGCATGATTTATCTTGGTTTCATAAACCCTTCACATTTTTACCTTGTAATTCATGTGCAATTTACATTCTTGTGGTAAAGTTAAAGTTACAGGGGATTTTGTTAAAGTTTCACAGTTGCTTACTACTTGCTGTAGATTTATATACACCTGACTTATTCTGGTGGGTGAAGTTTTTGTGTTGGGAAAAGATTTAGTTGGTAAAACTGTTACAGGTCGACCCATTTTTGTCGAATTACAGGAACGCCATCACTCTGTTGCCCACTGACGAGGAGGCAGTCGGATAAAAAAAAATCGTTCAGTCAGCAGCAGAGCACAAAGCAAATGCATGACGAAGGAGAAATCCAATCTGAAGAACATGAATACAGCCTTAATACTGAAGCGCAGATGCACAGTGACTCAATACACAATCGTGTTTATGGATGAGACGCCACTGATGTCCTGAATAGACGTCTCAGTGTGCTCGGTTTTATTAGAACTGACACTCAGCGGGGAAGCGACGCCCACACACACTACATCAGCTTCTACAGAAACAGAAAACATCACCTACACTGAGCAAGGACCAAGGAATAAAAACACTTCTCTGTACAAACCAAAATAAAAGCTCTATTTAGTGTAGTGGTGTACACAGATTTTGGCAAGGACGAAGGCTGGGGCCTTTATGAAAGGACAAATTGCTTTAGTATATCATAATTTTAGTGTTCTGTATTCAGATACAAAATCAGTTACAGAAACAAATCACTTAAATTCAAGAACAGACCTATGCAAGAAGTAGAAACTTAGGGAAAACATAGGCGACAGAGTTATAGAACACTTTACATTTAGGGTGTTAACAGGAAGTTGTGATCATACAAGTAAGGGAAGACGTGTGTGAGGACTAAGGAACTTGGGGGTTAGTGACTAAACTAAGTAACCCTGGTCCAAGTAACAGAACTAAGGGATTGAGGGCAAATTATTAAGATAGGGGTCTAGGAGGTGGACTAAAGGATTTAGGGTTAAGGAAGTGGACTACAGGTCTCAGGGATAAAGGATCATGCTAAGGGACTTGAAATGTAGCGAATAGTCTCAAGGACTTGGGGGATTGGACTGGACTAAAGGAGTCCAGGGCTAAAGGACTGAGCTAAGGGACTTATGCTTATGTACTCGACTACTGGAGACCAGACTAAGGGGTCAAGCATCAGGCAAAGTGACTTGGGTTTGGGACTGGACTAAGAGCTATGTGTCATGGATAAGAAACTGGTATAAGGGACTTGAGGGTTAGGGATCAGATCAAGGGACCTGGGGTTAGTAAGTAGACTAAAGGAGATTTGGGTTCAAAACTGGTCTAAGAAACTAAGGGACTCACATGTAACAATTGTTGTTATCAGGATTGGTTTTGAGATTTAGAAAATGGATTGGATTTGCAGGGGTTAAGGGAGCTATGGAACTATTCTAAGGTGCGACTGTAAAGTGAATGGGTCAGGGGGCACAGTGACTTAGGAACTCAGGAATAGAGATTTTTACTAGGAGCTACAGTAACCAATTTGAATTTGGAGCCAAAGAAAAGTGAACATGGAGCTAAGGGACTTCAGGTTATAGGACTAAGTTAAGGGGCTAAGAGATGACTTGCAGCTAACAACTGCTTTTGAATTTGCTATCAGGTTAATAAGAACAGGAAATAATTGCCTAAAATTAAAGTGGAAGATAAATTGGTCAGACAGTATGCAGGGTATTGAGTAGTCATTTAGCTTTGTTGTATTTTTACACTAATAATCTAGCTTTAGAGTTATCAGAAATACTGATTTTAACTTGACATTCCCAGTTGTATTTTTTATTCCGTTGTAACAGTTGCTGTAACAACTTTCCCCTGTGAACAATGTAATGAGGAGAACCATAAATAAGGCATGCACACAGAAACGCTTAGACTGCACTTTGTTGGCACTGACAGCACTCTGCAATGTTCTGTTGCTATCTGAGATGCCTATGACTAATTATTTATCGGCTGGCCTGATAAAAATTAATGAAGCGCCAGTGATGGGTAAAGGGAAAGAGAGCGAGATGAAAAAGGTTGGATGTTTTGAAACATGCTGCGAGGCAAGAATTAACGAGATGTATATCGCACTGCGGGATGGGGTAAAAAAAAAAAAAAACAAAACAAAGCACAGTATTGAGAGTAGATAGAAGAGAAAGAGAGAGAAATAAAGAAAGAAATAGAGAGAGATTTGTAGCTGTGCTTTTGTTTAATCTCTTTGGGTTTCCTGTTTCATGTTTGGAGCTGCAGATGGTCCAATGGATTTGGTGTTTGTACACAGTTTAATGCATCACCCACTTTAAAGATCAACGTAGGCTGGTTTTCTGGTTCTCAATTCTCTGAAGATGTTTATCGTGACGTGTGCTGGCACCATACAGCAAGCAACAGTATAATGTTGTGTGTTTAATGCTTTGTTTAATTAGCGTTCAGCAGATGGGCTTTTTAACAGTGTGCAAGCAGATCACTTACAAGTAAGGGAATAAATGCAGATACAGAGATAAACAGGGAAACTAATGTTACCATATGGATACATGGATGGATGGATGGATGGACAATATATGCACAGATGGATGGATAAATCACGAGCTTAGAATTCTATCTGAAAGGTTTCTGTATACATTTTGATAAAAAAATTATTTGTTGATTCTGCCACGAAGCTCCTGATAACTTTTGGACACTTTGATTTGATTGGCTGTCTGTACATCCTTGCACCAGCTTTGAGTACCACAACACAATGATTTTTCTCAGCATGAAAAAAATGTTCTAGCAATCCTAACTTTAAAAGTTGATTAGAGTTTTGTTTGCTAGTGAAGACCATGTTTTCAGCTAAATGTCCTGAAGTGTGATTGTGGATTGAAAAAATGGCAAGAACTCTGAGAATGTGCGCTGGAGTTCTAGCCAGAACCCTTCACTGAAGACTCTTGATAAATGGTAAAATAGTAAATGGTCTGCACTTATATAACACCTTTTTAACTCAGCAGTTCTACAAAGTGTTTTACACTGTTTTTCATTCACCCATTCTGACACACCATGCAAGGTGGTAGCCTGCCATCAGGAGCAACTTGGGGTTCAGTGACTTGTCCAAGGACATTTTGGCACGTTGAGGCATGTGAGCTGGGGATCAAACCACCAAACCTGCGATTAGTGGACAACCTGCTCTACCACTTGAGCCACAGGTGTCCCAGAGAAGCTGGTGTATTCACTAGACCATGACTTCAGGTCAGGTCTTTCTCATAAACTTCAGTCATTTCATAACTCAACTCTGAAGCAGTTAGTAACATGTAAGCCAGATACTTCCCATCCAAGATTTTACCAATGGGCAATACGAAAACATATGATTGGTCATCTGCCATATCAATCAACCAACCAATAACTGCGACAGTATGTGCTTCTTGTCCACATTTATTGATGGAATGTACCAGACTCTGTTGCACATGCCAGACTTCTGAATCACATGACTACATCTGATTTGACCTTATTAAGGGTTAAAACTTTATCAAAATCTAGATGGTGTGTTCATGTTTCTTTAACATTTCATAATTACCCCAAACAACAAAAATGGTCAAATAGTGTACAATAAGACAGGAATCATAAGGAAAAAAAAAAATCATTTCAGTTCAACTTGAAATTCCATTTCTTTTAAATACATTTTTAATAGATCAAGAACTCACACTCTTTGGTTCTTTGGTTGTAACTCTAAGGAAACCCTTTACAGTGGTGTAGCCAGGATTAAGTATCAGGGAGAATGAGGAAATCTTAATTTACTCTTAATTATCAATTTATTCAGTCATCTTCAGTAAACAGCTGATCCTGCTCAGGGTCATCGTAGATCCAGGGCCAATAGTTTTGTAATGAGTTTTTGGATAAATAATAGTTATTAGCTTCCAAAAAGTGTTCTACTTTTAACCCTTTAGTCAGGGATGTCCCTAAGAAACTGAAGGTCCTGTTTGGAAATTGGAGAACCTGTGAGAAGATGAACTATCTTTGCCACACTCAGGGCCAAATTGTCTAGAAGCATAATAGCACAAGAAACATGGTTATATGGTAGAATGAGCATCACACTGAACACTTTCTCTCCCAGTTGAGATGATCTTAACTTTGCAAAGCTTTTGTGAAACTCATCCTTGATATTTATGGAGCAGAGAGAAGAAAGCCCTTCCTCAGTTAAAGCCACAGGATAGCTTGCTATGATTTTGTGGTTTGATGAAACCAAGATTGAACCATTTCACCTTGTGGAAACGAGGCAGCACTGATTACCTGGTCAAAATCCATCATGGTGAAATGATGATGTTTTTTTTTTTCTTTCTTTCTTTTTCCCTATTTGCCCAGAAGGAACCATTGTTTGTGTCTGGTTTCTCTACAGTTTTCTTCCTCATGGCATATCAGGACATTTTACCTCACCACTGTCACAACTGGCTTGTTTCTTTAGTAAACCCAATCATATGGATCAAAGTACAGAGATGATCTTGAGGAAAAACCTGTTGAAGCTCAACATATGAACTCAGATTCATCTGCTCAACTCTCAGGTGACTTCAGGGTGAATCTGAGAAAGTTTCTGGGAGTGGACCAACAGAAGACTAGACTGAAACCTGATGGAATGTTGGCAGAAACTTGAAAACAGCAGTACAATGATGTTCCTCATACTACCTGACAGTATTGGTGAGGTTCAACAGAGAGGAACGGGAGAAGATCGCCAAATCCAGGGGTGTCAAGTGTCAACAAAACCCAAAAGGATTTGAGGAACTTATACAAAAGTACCAAATATAGGCTTCTGGACAGAGTGATATTTCACTTTTTTTTATATATGCTACTTCTTCTTAAGCCACTTTTTGAAATTGAGCTTAGAGGATTTGTTTTTAAAAATTGCATTAACAAAAAGAAAAGGTGAACAGGTCTAAATATTTTAGTGTCTCTCAAGTGTACTTTATTATTATTTTTGACCACTTAGACTTTAGTACAATCACAAGCCACTGTTTCCTATTAGTGAGTCCACATAATTCACAATTAGCATTAGTGATGCACTCCTTATGCTAATAATTCTAGATAACTGAGGGGAGGAATCGATAGCACAAATGGATGAATTGTAATTTGTGATTTATTTCCGGGTGTCATGCTAGAGTCCTTAAGTATTGCACTGCAGCAGTCTCTGGTTATTTAACAGACTTTCCACCAAATATATCCAACCGTATGTGGAGACTAAATGAAATGTGACTCATTGGTTTTGTGTTGGAACATTAAAATGCTGTTTTAGAGTGAGACAGAGAGAGACAGAGAGCAGATTGATTTCTGTACATCAGTAATGGAGGGAAAAATGGCTTTGAGCCACACATCAGTGCAAACAGAGATGCTGCTCACTCACTCACTGAAAAAAATGAGGAGTACAAAATGACATTTTATCTAATTAATCATGACATCAATTGCACATGTACAGCACATTGTTTATTATAGAAACGGGAAATACTCTAGCATTGGTCTGTAGCTGCTTCTGATTAAACAAAAGAAAGAAAGGAAAACAAAAGAGCGCAAAAAGCGAGTGCAATGCTCAACAGAGGGATCCTCAGGACAACAGCACCAACTTCCAGCCACTGGCGAAAGTATCAGACACACTGAAAGAGATCAGATGCTACAGTTTATGCATCATTTATGCATCAAATATGCATCGTGCATGGGAGATCAAGGTCAGGGGAAATCCACCACAACTGGTAACCAGCAGAGAAACTTAACCAGCAGCCAAAAAGATTACAGCAATACGATAAAACTAACATGAAATAAAGAAAAAGAAAGAATATGCACTGTATACTCTTAAGCAGAAACAATCAACATAATACAAAGGCAATTTTTTCATATATATATATATATATATATATATATATATATATATATATATATATATATATATATATATATATATATATATATATATATATATATAATATGTACACACACAGTACACGGTACATATAGTACACACAGTATCTCATAAAAGTGAGTACACCCCTCACATTTTTGTAAATATTTGATTATATCTTTTAATGAGACA